>NC_048307.1:57799951-58093201 GCF_013100865.1 Trachemys scripta elegans | reverse complement strand
CACAGTATTCCAGATGAGGCCTCACCAATGTCGAATAAAGGGGAACGATCACGTTCCTCGATCTGCTGGCAATGCCCCTACTTATACAGCCCAAAATGCCGTTAGCCTTCTTGGCAACAAGAGCACACTGGTGACTCATATCCAGCTTCTCGTCCACTGTGACCCCTAGGTCCTTTTCTGCAGAACTGCTACCTATAATATATGTTCTTCGATCATATATTAACTCAGTATAAGCTTTATATCTTTCACCATTTTCATATGTTCTCTTCTTATTAAAATATAGTCCACCTGGTCTTCCCTTTTTCCTCTATAACATGACACCATATGGGATTCCCTTTCTTCAAATCATGAATTCACCAGTGAGAACCTATTAAACAAACACCACTCAATCTACTAATTACCAAACCCAAATTTATACACAATTCCTACTACTAGGCTTTCTTCACCAACACAGCAGTTGAATAACCACCGACCAACCAACAAGATGTTACTCTCAATCATTATCACCAGCTCTGCCAGCTCATTTCCAAAGCTCTCCTTTTCTTCCATAGGGCTACATTGTTGCAGCACATATGCTGACATCACACATATTACCCTACTCTCCATCACCCAACCATACTGCTATCAATCAGTCTCCTCTTCTTTTCTACCCTCATGACACTCTCAGCAATTTCTGGGCTTTTGATGATAGCTACCTCATTCATTTACAAGTCAAAAAATGCTGAGACTCTCTATTTTGTTCTTCGTAAATTTCAACTTTGACCATATCAGTTCTCTCACTGCATGTCTCCACTGGTTCCATCTTATCTATTGAATGAAAGATAAGCTACTTGTCTTCACTTGCAAGGTTCTTCATAGTCAGTCCCCATCCCACCTATCATCACTCATTCAGTATCTGAAGGTCAACTTCCACCTCTGATGGGTCCATGCTGTCAGCCTTACTTACTTACTTGCATTTTCAAGCAAGCAGCTTTGTGCTTTCTTCCATGCTGTTCCTTAGATGTGGGAGGAGCTCCCCAGAAACATCTGCAAAACGAACTCATTAAATCTCTCCTTAAAATGCTCCTTTGCTGTTATGGCTACAAAAAAATTGACAACACTCAAACTGCTCATGTGCTGAGACCACTCCTTATAGTGCTGACCAATATTGTTTCCTTGTACTCCTCTGTTTGCATCCATCAGTTGTCTCCTGGCTTATACTGACATTGTATGCTTCTAGAGGCGGGGACTGTCCTTTTGTTCTGTGTTTGTACAGTGTCTAGCACAGTGGGATATTCGTCCATGACTGAGGCTCCTAGAATATGATAATACCAATACTAATAATGGCTTGGTCATTGTTATCCTGGTTGATGTGCGTTATATCTCGTTTTTAAAATGAGTTTAATGGAATCAACATATTAACTAGTAAAAAGATTTAAGTGGTTTTATTTTAAAAAATTCAGACATTCATAAAATATTACCAAAAAGAATGTTTCTGAGGAGTCATCAATATACTAATTTTATAGCTGACACAGTATACTATTCACAAAAGCAGGATGCTTGTTCCATACTGCATTTCACTTTTCTACATTACTAGAACAATGGAAAGTGATGTGTGGTTTATACAGAAGCACTGGCTGTAAGTAGCCTTATGTGAGGAATTCAATAAGAAGTATTCTGAAATAGCTACAGATTTAGCTAAATCAGCTAGAGAAAATTTATCCACTGACAGCTGCTCAGCGACTGACTCACTAAAATATTACAGTATTCAGAAGTGCATAATATACAAATTACACACACACACACACACACACACACACACACACACACACACACACACACACAGTCAATCTATTAAGGATTTTATTCTGCAGTTTTTATACAGACAAGACTCCCAAGGAAGTCAATAGGAGGTTTGCGTACATAAAGAATACTGAATGAGACCCATTATTTGTAACACAACTAACTGCTGCCTGGTAAATAAAAGCATATATCAGTTCCCTCAACCAGCTCCCTCCCTTCTCTAATCCCTCAGATAATCTCTGAGTTTTCCCTTTTCAATTGATTTTCTACCCCATCCACAAGCGCTCCAACATTGAGTAACTTCTTGTTTCAACCTGTCTAGCAAGCTCTTTTCTGGGCCTTGGACAGCACTGAATTCATAATTATTTGGGTTTCTATGGTGACAGGCATTCTGGACTGCATACAATTGGAATACAAGACTACAGGGGTCCCAGCATGGACACTGAAAGAACTAGGAACAAGCTAATTGTAAGCAGGAAGACGGGTGTATGGTTATACTGGAGAGAGAGCTCTTGGTCTTTTGGAGACTGGAGATCACAGGAAAGGAACATGCTGGGGACCACAGAGAACTGCAGAGGACATTTCTATCTGAACCAAAACAAACCTTTGATTTGGTAAGGGTAAGAGAAGTTGTCACTTCTGGAGTCTGGACAATTTACAGAAAGTTTTCCCATTCTTTGGTTCTATACTCATCTGGACAACTGACTCTGTGTCCTTGAATAAGTTATCTGCTCTCTTTGTGCTTTAATTGACCCATCCAGAAAACTGAGTTTAAAAAAAATGCAATATCTCACTGAAAACCAGATGCTACCTGAAAGCAGAACTTTCCTGGGTAAATACATTAGAATAAAATGCATTTTATATGAGATGTTAGATTAACATTTTATTTTTGGGATGAGTACTGTCACATAAAACAGGCTTTCCATTTTCTAGTTGTCATTTTTAATTGCACATGATTTCATTGCATCATGCAACATTAAGCTACATTAACCATATGGTGTTATTTCACATTACATAATACAACCTGGCTTTTTACTCCCTGGCACAAGGGAACAGTGGGATATGGAGTAACTTTGAGAAGAAAGTTTTTTTATATTATTAATCTCAGACATTTTTGTGAATTAAGTGTCAGGGTAGATCAGAGCCTACAATTAAGTCAATGATTGACAATACATCTGAATTGTTAACGCACCATTTCCTGAATGAGTCCCTTCCATAAGAAAAATTCAAAACAATTCAAATCCCTGATCAAACAAACTGGACGTGAGCTAGTAAAATCTTTAGATTGTTTTTATGTTTCAGCCAGAAGTTAAGGCCAGAATGTGGTAGGGAGATCTTAACAAGATCCAATAATTGGAACCTGAAGTTAGACAAATTCAAGATGGAATTAAGAGGCAAATTTTGAAGAGTGAAGTTTATTAACCATTCAAACAGCCTACCAAAGGAAATGGTGGAATGTCTTTCTAAAAGATATGATTTATCCCAACTAGAAATTAATAGGCTTAATGCAGGAATCACTTGGTGAAATTCTATTGCCTATGTTATGCAGAAGGTCAGTCTAGATAGTCATAAGGGTCCCTTCTGGCCTTAAAAATCCATCAATGTCTGAATCCTGCAGGAAGCCCACATGCACGGCCCCCTCCAAGGGTGTATCACAATTGCAGCCCCTGTGCTTACTCAGGAGAGTGAACAGACTGCTCCTTTGCAGTGCCCCAAAGTGGGAGAGGAGGAGGTGCCATGGCAGCATCCCTACTCTTTGCACATGCCTTCAATGGCACCAATGAGAGCAGACACAGTACCTGAAGCAAAATCCCTCCGTAAGCCCTCCATGGAGTGGGCAACTTTGCATTGTCCTCTATTTGCGCCAGCAGACAAATGCCATAAGTAGGCCCTGAAGGAAAAATGACTGTGGGCCAAATTCTGCCCTCACACACACAAGTCCAGCTCCTACTGAAAACATTGGGCAGGGCGGGATATCCTCATCTGATGTAAATTATAGCTCCAGGGGAAAATGTTGGCTTATGTGTTATCCTTAGAGCTGCATAAACTTCTAGAATTGTCTTAAGGAAATTTTCACAATAAAAATGAATATTTTTACAGAGCTATACACACACAATCCTATTTTCCCAGTTAAAATCACTTTACTTTGTTTTCTTATTTGCAGTAGTTTCTACACTTCTTCTGATTCTAGTATCGGAATACCCCACAAATATTGGTGTCTTAAACTTTACAACTTCCTGCAAACAGGTTAGCATTATGATTCCAGTTTAGAGAGCAAAAAAATGAAGCACAGAGCGATTAAGTGACTTGACCAAGGTTTTGTACACTACTTTTCCTATTTGTAGGATGCTGTAGTCAGTCAAATTCCACAGATTGTTCGTATCATATCTGAAAACATTCAAACAAGT
The DNA here is from genome assembly GCF_013100865.1 of Trachemys scripta elegans. NCBI lineage: Eukaryota > Metazoa > Chordata > Testudines > Emydidae > Trachemys > Trachemys scripta. The sequence continues at coordinate 58,089,011 of NC_048307.1, read as the reverse complement.
GGATGGCTAGGACTAAGCCTTTCTGATAGATGTTCTCCATCACATCAGGGATGAAGGGCCAGCAAATGTTGATGTTTTGAGAAGGTGATTTTCCTAGGAATTCAAATCCAGCATTTTTCTTTTTTTCTTTATTTAATTCCAAGCTAAAGTTAAAGATCACATTCTGATGATTGCATACAATTACTGTATAGAATCTATTACATGAAGCCTGACACACTGTACTTCACTGGATTTATAGCAATTTGCGGTCTCTGCAGTTTAATCAGAACACTGATTTTTTTTCTTGGGAAAGAGTAAATTTGACTGTCAAAGTTAATTTACTTTCTCCCTGGGAAAAAGTCAGCTCTTTATTTGTACATAATTAATGCTTGTACACTCTGTCAAACTATTTCTACCTTGTAAGGTTAATATCTAAATACTGAGTTAGAGATGGGCCAAATCCAGAACTATAAATCTGGAATCCGTTTGTGTTACATACAGGAGCGCCGCCAGCTTTTCTGCCGCCATAGGCGGCAGAAGGTCCCACCCCGAAAGGCCACCCCCCCACAGAGGCGGCAGAAGGTCCCGCCGCCGAAATACTGCCACGGTCGCGACCCCCCAAATTGTAGTGCCTTAGGCGACCGCCTACGTCGCCTAATGGGTTGCGCCGGCTCTGGTTACATAAAGATGAAAAAAGTGGGTTTAGATTTTATTTGAACACCTGAATCAAAATCTAAGCTTTTAGTTTTGGTCAGCTCTCAAACTAGAAGACTCTAAGTTTCTGGTTCCAGTCAGGATGTGGTCAAATATTAACCAGAGCACTGAGGGAAACAGCCATGCTCATAAGAGTCTCTCTCAGAATGGCAACAATCTCCAGACAAGAGATAATTTCAGTCTATTGTCACCATTTTGGACAAAATCTTCTGAGAACCATTTATAACACATCTGCACCATCCAATCTGCATACAAATGCTAACCCTCCAATTTAGGCTAGAATTGATAGGCTAATGTACTCCACATCTGAAATCAATCCCCCTTTTGTGACCCATTTCTACATTTAGTAGAAGTAATTTTCCTTAAAAAAAAAAAAAAAAAAAAGAGCAAATTTGATTAACCATTTCTATATCCAAAACTAGGCGACACGTTTTATACAGATAAATCCTCCAATATCGTGCTGTCATAAATCCAAGAATTTTAGATTAATCATTCATGGGTTTCCTTTGTATAAGAAAACATTTAACATACAACTTTCCCTGAAATACTCTTACAGAAGCAATTCTTCTATAATTGCATTCTGTGCCATCATATCCACCAGCAGGACTTCAGCATTAGTTTTAAACAGCGAGAAATAATTATTTTGTTCAAAGAGCAGCATTTCCAGTTTAGGATTCAGTATATTTGCTAGACTGCTAAAAATCATTCCCCTCAATTATGAAACTTTAGGAAGTTCATAGCTAGTTCAGTGGCAAAAAAAAAAAAAAAAAGTTTTCATATTGGGCATAAGAAATAGATATTAGTCATTGACATGTAAAAATATTAGCTCTAAGAGCCTGGACATACTGTTTAATTTGGGACCAGTCTGCTTATGAACTGCAGAATAAGATTAGAAAAATGGTAATACTGCAATAGTAATAAAGAAGAGATGTTCCAGTGGTTCGGGCATTAGCCTAAACATTGAGACACCTGGTTTCAAGTGCCTGTTCTGCCACAGGCTTCCTGGATGACCTTGGGAAAGTCACTTAGGGCCTGATTTTTAAAGATACTTAGGTATCTAAAGATGCACATTGATGTCAAGTGGGATTTTTAAAATGTGCCTAGGCACCGAAGTGTTATTGAAATAAATGGGAGCTAGATGCCTAGATAATTTTGAAAATCCCACTGGGTGCCTATGTGCAGCTTTATGTGCTTAAATACTTTTAAAAATCTGGCCTTTAGTCTATCTGTGCCTCAGTTCCTCATCTGTAAAATGGGAATAATAGTATCTACCTCACAGGCATGTTGGGAGGATAAATACTTTAAAAACAGTGAGGTACTCGCATACTATGGTGATGGGGGCAACATGAGTACAGTAAATAGAATAATGCCACATCACGTTCCACATGTGATTGTGGATCTTGCCTTTTAAAGTGGCCTCAGGAAAGAATAAGCAGATTATTGGGGGGGGGGAGATTTTTTATTTTGATACAAATATTAAAAAAGAGGGCCCTACAGCTAACGTGGCAGCATTGACAAAACTTAAAAATAGAACAAACTGAATATCCTTACACCAGGAGTGGCTAACCTGTGGCTCCAGGGCCATATGAGGCTCTTCAGAAGTTAATATGCGGCTGCTTGTATAGGCACCGACTCCGGGGCTGGAGCGACAGGCGCGAACTTTCCAATGTGCCGGGGGGTGCTCACTGCTCAACCCCTGACTCTGTCACAGGCCCTGCTTCCACTCCACCCCTTCCCGCCCTCTCCCCTGAGCCTGCCATGCCCTCACTCCTACCCCCGCAGCCTCCTGCATGCCATGAAACAGCTGATCGGGAGGTGCGGGGAGGGAGTGGGAGGCACTGATAGGCGGGGCTATTGATGGACAGGAGGCACTGGGAGTGGGGGGGAGGTGATGGGGGGCTGCTGATGTATTACTGTGGCTCTTTGGCAATGTACATTAGTAAATTCTGGCTCCTTCTCCGACTCAGGTTGGCCACACAATGAATGCCTAGTAGTACAATTCTGTAAAACCCACTACATGCCAAAAGTTGTTGGACTCAACTGTAAATAGGGTTAACTTTCCCTTATAGCTGAACTTCCCCACCTACAGCAATGTGGAGGAGTCTCTCCTCCCCTGTTCCTTCTGCTTCTAAGCCTCCCACCAGCAATACCTGGTTTGCTGATTTCCTCACCAGCTCAAAGGACAAATCCACCTTAGAGGACTGCTCAATGTTCAACCCCAACTCTGTGTGTAGTTGGTGACACTCACTGAGACTTTGCAACTCAGACTAACTCCCCTCCTCTAGACATCTCCTTCTCAATCCTACTTCACCACTGGCGCATGCTGGGGCAGTCTCACCTCTAATGGGCCAGAGGTACTGGATTCCCTCAGACCATCCTCTAGGCACAGAAGTCTCCTTAAATGACCTTTTCCCTCTCCACTGGCCAGATTATCATTTCACACAATATACTTTCTCCCCAGAGCTCAGGTAGTCTCACATGAGCACAAGCCTCCTCTGACCAAACCTGAGGCAGTCACCACCTCAAAGGTCTGCTGTGATTCTGTGGCTCCTATGCAGAGTTGACAGTAGAAAAATCCTCCAACAATCCTTAGCTTTGTGTCACTATGACCAAAGTCCCCATGCAGTTTGTTGAATGAGCTAGATACCCGTGAAGTGGGTATCAGAGAGGATAAAGCTCTATTTGATCCAGATACTTCCCAAGCCCTAGAGAGGCCTACAGTATCAGGCCTTAGAAGTGATACCCAATTACAAATGGGTGATGAGTAGCCATACTGGATTAGACCATGGTCCATCTTACCCAGTATTCGGTCTTCTGACAGCAGCCCATATCAAAGCTTCAGGGAGAGTGTAGAGAACAGGGCAGTTGTGGAGTAATCAATCTGGTCTTGCACTCCTGGATATAGGTAGTCAGAGATTTAGGGTCACCCATATAGGGTTGCATCCCTGCCTACCTTGGCTAATATGCAAGTGTTGTTGTAGCCATGTCAGTTTCAGGATATTAGAGAGACAAGGTGAGTGAGATAATATATTTTTATTGGACCAATTTCTGTTGCTTTCGAGCTATACAGAACTCTTCTTCAGGTCTGGGAAAGGTACTCAGATGCATCCGCCCTGTATAGGCTACCCCTTCCCCAAAAGGTTCTAATAAACCTAAATCCCTCCTCCCTACACCATAATCTCATCCATGCAGTACCTGAAGCCTTTTAAGGTTATTAAATTAAGTGAATGTTCAGGGATGCACACATTAGAATTAATCAATTGTGTAAGACTGTAGGGAGCCTGAGTAAGCAGGCTGGAATTGAAAGATCTGATAGCAATCATAATTCGAGAGCTACAGCTGCCACACATTTGTATAAAAATAGAATTGATTAGCAGCTAATATTTCAGAAAACTAGACAGAAGGCAGAAAAATTCTGAGCTAATGAATGAGATTCCCCAATTCCTTCAGGAAACTAGATCAAAAATTTAAAGTCTGACATATTGGGAACCAACCCTGTTAGAGAACACAGCACCTCACAGGAAGTGCTCATGACCTTGAAGGACTGGGCTCCTGATGTTATTGGAGATTAGGGCATTAGCAATATTTGTTGGTAGCCATAAACCTTATTTGAGAAAGTCACTCAAGGCCTGATCCTGGTGGGCACTTTAACTCCTATTGACTTCAAGGATGCTGAGCAACTTGCAGGAGGCTCTCAGTATTCTACAGGACTGGAGCCTTAGAAAGGTGTAGAGGTTGTGATGCCAGGCAGAAGCTCAGCAGTTGTAAGGTAAGCAGAGAAAACATGCTTTGGGTTTATTTAGATATTTTCCCCTTCTTGTGCAACTAAACTAAACTAGCAAAGTCTTTGGCCATATTCACTTTGTACTACTTAACAGGCTTTAGATGGTAAAATAAACAATCTTAACAAGAAACCCACCAAACAACATGTCCCCAATAATATAAACAGGGCAGCTCTTACGTCTCCAGAATTCTATGCCCTAGCTTTTAGGCAGTAGTTCTACATCAGTCTTTCAACCCCTGAAAGGAGTACCACCCCTTTTAAAGACTCTGAGACCAGCTAGTATCTCCCTACCTGTGGTCCAGTTGGGAATCCCTGGATGTCATTGTGAACATACCCCTATGTTCACCACTTTTATAAGACTGATAAATTTTGTATAAAGTATGCCTTGTGAGTACGATTTAAAAACTCATAATTCACTGATCATTATTGTCCTGGTAAAATACATCTGGTAACAGGGTATGTAAAGTTATAAGATTCTACTGTATGATGTTACTAAGGCATATTTCCAATCTGGGGAAGCACCCCAAACCAGTTCCTCAGAGACAAAAGATAAACTGATGTCTCAGGTGTCAACAAATTCAATGGACTATCACTCGATTAAATGGCCATTCTTTGGCAGGAAGAAGGGTGAGCAAGAAATTTCCATCTTGGCAAACAGACTTGCTGTCGCCTGAACCCCAGCTGGAGATGATTCTCAAAGAAGAGAAATGCCAGAAAAAGGGAGAACAGAGAACACAAATCACCTCTCTCCCCTCATCTCTACTTACGGCAGCAACAGCATTTGAAAGACAAAAACAGCATCATTGAACTGGGGGAGGGGTTCTGGCTGGGAAAAAATCCAGCCAGACTGCTGTAAACATATGGCAAGAGAAACATTTTTGTTTTGAATTCACTTAGCCTGATAAGTCGGGTATGAATTTGCATTTTACCTTTTATTTTTTTGTAACCAGTTCTGACTTTTATGCCTCATTCTTTGTAAACACTTAAAATCTCTCTCTCTGTAGTTAATAAACTTGTTTTATTGTTTTATCTAAACCAGTGAGTTTGTATTGAAGGGTTTGGGAACCTCCATTTGGGATAACAGGATTTGTGCATATAATTTTCTATTAATGAAATGACAGATTTTCTATGAGCCTGTATTTTCCAGATGTAAAGAGCTGGGCAGTACAAGACGCACATTTCTGGGGACAAGTCTGGGACTGAGAATTTGCTGGTGTCATTCTGCAATATAATTCAGGAGCGGCTGGCTAGAAGTACTCATATAACTCAGCTGGGAGTAATTTATATGATAGAGGCTGTGTGTGAGCAAGGCCAGGAGTGGTTGCTTTCACAGTGAAGCAGTGTAAAAGCCAGTCCCGATTGTATACTGGGGAATGTCACAGTCATTGTTTCCCTTTGTTCTCAGAGGGGCTTTTCCAGATGGGATTCAGAAAACTTGGTCTGGGACCTCTGTTGGAATTGAACTCCCATTTACCCTCATGTAACTGCCTAAGTAGGACCTCCCCTTCAGACAGAATTGGGATGTCAGTTGAGTTGCACTCATTTACACCAGGGCTGTATTTAGCCCTGCGTCTTGGTGAAGGAATAGCTTGGCTAGAAGTTTCAGAGAACACTTTCCCCACTATGAACAGGAGGCAGACAGCCTGTTGTCCTAATTAAAGGTTTAGATGCATTTTTTTCTTCTGAATTATGCAGAAACTTGGATAGGTTTCCCAATTGCTCTGACACCTGAATTTTGTATATAAATATAAGTAGACAGGTGGCCCACAGTTAGCAGTTGAATGTGTAGTTAAATAGTTGACATCCAGCTGTCAGGGATGTCACATCCTGAATGAAAGTGCGTATGCTGGAAGGAGATGGATTATGTTGTAGGTTTGCATATGTAGCCCAGTTGTGTTCTGTTCTTCCAATGAGTGATTTTATCCCCCAAGTACTGGTGGTCATGGTTTGTCTAATGCTAAATACTTCAGCAAACATATACAACTTTAGCATAGACAAAATCTGGATTGGTCCCAACACTAGGAAAAGTACAAGGATAATACATGGATGAAGTAAGGATGAATTATTCAAGCTTTAATGCAAGGAAACTGTGAGAACATTCTTTCATATTCTGTATATGATTCTTGCATCAGGCATATGTGACCCTTACATGTCAAAGCTGTTACAGACCTAAATTTAGATCTTTCTTTCCATGGATTGTAGATACTCATGCACTTGCTATGTCCTTTCCACCTTCCTGACATGCCCATGGTGTTCAGGTTCATAGACAGCATTCAGAATACCATCATATTCACATTCCTAGGTGCTACCAATATAAGCAATTAGACCAGGGTGAATATCACCAAAGAAGTTAGCAAATAGTCTCTAAAGGCAATGTGGGCCAGCAGATAAGGCATTTTACTGGAAATCAGAGACCCAAGTTTTACTCCTGGGTTAGACACTAACCTGCTGTGAAGTAACTTGTGTAAGGTCATATTCCTTTGTGTCATTGTTCCCCCTCCCATGTTGTGTCTATTTAGATTACACATTTTTGGGGGCAGTGACTGTCTATAATTTTGTACACTGTACACAGCACTACTACTTGTGCATTGCCAAGAGGGCTCTGATCTTGGCTGAGGCCTCTAGGCACTATTATAATACAAACAATATTAAATACTTATTTGATTATGTGAGTATTCTTTGGTTTTACTCCCCCATTTGTTTCTCCTGGAAGTTAATATTTGAGCAAATAAGTTTACTGACAGGAATGTTCATGGTAGCGGCACACTTAACATATTGGAGAACAATCACAGAATGTCAATTTTATAACCATGAAAGAATGCATACTGGAAACCTGATTTTGAAAGTTATACAAATCCAAGAAGGGGGCAGAATTGTACCAGGTGATCTTTGTTCAATCAAAATCAACGTAGCCTGAACTTTGAATACCAAACACAAACAGCTACCTGCTTTTAAACAAAAACAACAAGGAATCCGGTGGCGCCGTAAAGACTAGCAGATTTATTTGGGCATAAGCTTTCATGGAGAAAAAACGCCACTTCTTCAGATACATGGGCTGAAGAAGTGGAGTTTTTTACTCATGAAAGCTTATGCCCAAATAAATCTGTTAGTCTTTAACGTGCCACCCGGACTCCTCGTTGTTTTTGTGGATACAGACTAACACAGCTACCCCTCTGATATGGCTTTTAAATAATTTACAGAACAATTTATTTGCCCAAACTATTTGGTAAATAATTTTAAAAAATCATTAAGTTGTCTCCAGTCAGAAAAAGTCTGTATGATCATTCACTACAAATTATTCACCCAGCTCTACCAGCTACCTATTGTGCTAAAATAATTAATTCTGCCAGTATTACAGCAGTTCACAAATATAAATTGAACTAATCCTCTCACTGAAGTCAGTGCATATTTTTGGATTAAAAAAAAATGAACACTTTACAAAATACACTATAAAGGATTCATTCCAAAATGAAGACACTGATGTAGAAATCAAATATTGATGGGTCACCAGGCCTTAAAGTTATGAAATATGGAAATTCATTCTCTGTGTATGCCTTTATGATGAAGTAGAAATCAGTAACAATCTAGTTCTGGGCTTGATGTTTACACTTTCTACATTCTATATTTCTGTTCATGTCATCCCCTTCCTGAAGAAAAGATGCAGCAACACCTTTGAAATTATAGGCTTTGAGCTCTGGGCCAAATCCTGCTCCCAAATCCACTGAAGGCAATGAGAGTTTGGCCCCATCTTGCACTCATTGAAGTTTTGACTTTGGCTTAAATGCAAGCAGCTTTAGGTTCAGACTGATAATCAGTGATGCCACTGGGACCATTTTAAGGTGGACTCTATTTCCATTCTTGAGGAAGGTATTTTACATACAAAAGATGTATCCATGGATTAGCAGATCCCTATTGGCCAGACTGCAATACTTTATTGACTTGGAATAGTATCAACCAGTCTCTCACTGAGGTCAGAAAGAAAATCTTGATTCTAGATAGCGTGGTCAACAATAATAGTAAACACAGCACAGCATGGGCTTCAGTGCAGGTTCACAGAATCATAGAATATCAGGGTTGGAAGGGACCTCAGGAGGTCATCTAGTCCAACCCCCTGCTCAAAGCAGGACCATTCCCCAACTAAATCATCCCAGCCAGGGCTTTGTCAAGCCTGACCTTAAAAACCTCTAAGGAAAATCCACCACCTTCGTAGGTAATCCATTCCAGGGCTTCACCACCCTCCTAGTGAAAAAGATTTTCCTAATATCCAACGTAAACCTCCCCCACTGCAACTTGAGACCATTAATCCTTGTTCTGTCATCTGCTACCACTGAGAACAGTCTAGATCCACCCTCTTTGGAGCCCCCTTTCAGGTGGTTGAAAGCAGCTATCAAATCCCCCCTCATTCTTCTCTTCTGCAGACTAAATAATCACAGTTCCCTCAGCCTCTCCTCATAAGTCATGTGCTCCAGCCCCCTAATCATTTTTGTTGCCCTCCGCTGGCCTCTTTCCAATTTTTCCACATCCTTCTTGTAGTGTGGCGCCCAAAACTGGACACAGTACTCCAGATGAGGCCTCACCAATGCCAAATAGAGGGGAATGATCATGTCCCTCAATCTGCTGGCAGTGCTTCTACTTATATAGCCCAAAATGCCGTTAGCCTTCTTGACAACAAGGGCACACTGTCGACTCATATCCAGCTTCTCGTCCACTGTACCCGTAGGTCCTTTTCTGCAGAACTGCTGCCTAGCCACTCGGTCCCTAGTCTATAGCAGTGCATGGAATTCTTCTGTCCTAAGTGCAGGACTCTGCACTTGTCCTTGTTGAACCTCATCAGATTTCTTTTGGTTCAATCTTCTAATTTGTCTAGGCTCCTCTGTATCCTATCCCTACCCTCCAGCATATCTACCACTCCTCCCAATTTAGTGTAATCTGCAAACTTGCTGAGGGTGCAATCCATGCCATCCTCCAGTCCAGATCATTAATGAAGATATCGAACAAAACCAGCCCCAGGACCGACCCTTCGGACACTCTGCTTGATACTGGTTCTACAAGCCTGGCACAGTCCCTGGGTCAGTAATCTACTTGCTAGCCCAATCTTGTGCTCTGATGTCATTACTTAGAGTCACACTAGCTCCTGTAGACTAGCCCACACACAGCATGCTGGGTAGCCGTACCCTCTGTTCCACAGGACTACTCACGGCATAAGATACTATTCAGCATCAGCAAGGGTATCACCATCTGGACCCAAAGTAACAGGGTAACAGTAAGAAAATTAATTTTGGATTTTTCAGATATGTAGCATTCCCCCATTTCAACTGATTCCTTATATGCCACTCATCCCTTCCCCAATCCTCCCTCACAATAAACAGATCATTGGGAATATGAATTACTGGTGAGAGTGATGCATTTCCCATCAGTTACTGGTATAGGTATACATAAAAATGTACTCTAGATTTGATGCATCTCTGCTAACAATCCATTAAATATTACATTCTTAGTTTATGCAGAGTTTACCATTTAGTAGAAGGGGAAATGAGATACATCATGCAAATGTGGAAAGATCCCAGGAGAAGCAAATTACTTGACAGTGTGGAGAAAGGTAACAAGATAAAAATATCACATTGTAGGAACAGCACCGTTTGTCAAGAAAATAAATAACTGATGTTCCGTTAGCATTTTAGGGTAAGCTGTAATCGTCAGAGATCGAGACACATACAATTAGACTCTTATTTATAATGAAGGTACAAACAGTACCAAAGCTCCCAACTGCTGTATGACTATTTATTCAAAATTGCAATTAATTGCATCAGGGTTGTAACTTCCATTTGAAGCCTAAGTTAAATTATCTTTAGATACTAGAAAGTGCTAAATTGAGTGTGAGGGGAAAAGTAGAAATTTTGAGGTGTATACTTCACATTTTAAAAAAATTCTGGAAGCACTTTTAGACTACAGTAAAGAAACAAGAACTCAGGGCTATTTAAAAATGAAATCAGATTCAGAGATTTTTAGGGAGTTAAATCTTTACTTCATTATATTTGTATTTCAGAGGGCTTTTGGTGAAGGATCTTCTCTATACTGGTGATTTAAACTCTAGTAATCCTGCACAGAATTAAGCTTTGCAGTAAAACTATTTTAAATTTAGATGCAAGTTTCGGATATCAAAATGCTACATTCATCCTAGTTTAAATATTCAATTCTCAGGGTACTTGGGCCACTTCTACATATTCGAAAGAAAGTTATTTCTGAGGCATTTGTTGTGTTGTGTGATGCAACTCAACATGATGCAATTTTGTTTCAGGAAAAAACAAATATTTTTGCAGAGGTAAAATGGTCAAGCTTTGCCTTCCACTCTTCCCAGGGTCAATATTCCTGCCTTCCAACTGTTTCAGGCAAATGTTTGGCTTATCTGACCATGTACAGTTATTAGCAGCACTCAAAAACTTGTGCCTATACATCTGGCAGGTATTTAAGAGAATATACAGTACACCCATTATTCTGGTTCTGCATAGTGTGGATTTTTGTTTGGTAAATGCAATACAAATACACAATACAATATAGCAATCCGGCTAAATTACTGTGAAATTAAATATTACATTCTGGATAGCATAATAAGAAAGTATCAGGCTCTCACTCCAAATAAACTGACCATGACCACTCTCACTTAATGGTTTGAACCTGCAGTTATCAGATGAGGATTTCAGAAAAGCAATGCTGAACCACCAGGAGAGCTGCTGAGTGTGATGTTTTGTTACTAACAATCCAATACGGAAAGAAAACTGTGTGGAATGGGCATTAAAAGGTGATGGGCTGGCAAGAACTCTTCTAGGTACTAAGAACAGTCTACCTAGACACTTCAGACGCATTTGTGTGTCAGTGACTGGCACTGATACCCGTGTCTTTTAAATTCAACACATATCCCTACCTGTGTGAGCCACTATGCACGGCTAGCTATAAAGCCTAAAAATGGCCAATAATCACCTCATTTGCATTCATTGGATTACATTAAAGCAACTATGGAAACATTTTGTCTTCACACCCTAGCATGCCCAATATGCCTCTACTCATCTGTGCTCAGATCCTGGAGGATGCATAGTCCCACTTATATTGGATTTTTCCACATTATGTATGATAACTCACTGCACAGCTACCGAGCGACCACTGAGCACTGGTGCTTCGACTCTGCACACTTCTTCCAGTAGTGCTCAGCAGTCAGCAGGATCAAGACCTAAATCTTCATTGGTAGAGGCAGCAGGGACTGCTCTTGTTTACTGTTTCTTGTTCTGAGGGACTAAATATATAACAATTAACTGGATTTATAACCTACTGATGGGAACGCTCTTCATATTCCTAAGGTGCACAGCAGATTCAAAGGAAATAGCAAGAGATCATTATATCCCATAGTCAAGCATAAAATGCAATCCAGCTGAATTGTCTAATCCTTAAATTGCAATCTTGGGAGAATGGGGGAGGGATTTTAGGATGCCAAAGCAGCTACTTGTTAGAGCAGGGTGAAGATGCACCAACCAGCTGACCTTGCAGATCAGCTTGCCAGCATTGAATCACACGACAGGAAAAACTAACAGAATTAAGAGTTGATTTGATTAACATGTTGGAGTAACATAAGCAGAAGCATGCTGTCATAGATAGAGGTCTTGGAAAAGGATAGACATTGTTGTCTAAACCCACCAGAAAACATACAACTTGAAGATAGGGTAGCTGGGTTTCAGATTTTTCTCTCCACATTTTTAGAAACCAAAATGACTTTTAGGCAGAAGTCTAGAGATATTCTGTTTCTTTCTCCAGAGAAATCTTGAGCACCCTCGGTTCCCAGGGAATTACATATTACCTAGACTCTTATACCCTAAATAACAAAATGGGGTTTCATTTGGGAATATACGGATCTAGACAATTAACAGAGCTGAGGTAAACAAATACTGATAGAATAGATTGCAGAATGCTGTAGAGACCACAAGGACTGTGAAGGGGAATGGGAGAGGAGAGCTTCTCTTTGGGAGCTACAGGTGTGGTCACTGCCCCTGCTTTTTCTATCTCATCTTTGGAGACAGATGGAAAAAACAACAATTAAAGGGCAACGCTGCTCCTAGCTCTGTGGCTACAGAATACTTTTTGGTAATGATCTGGGCAGGGAAGAGGGCTTAGAAGGAGACAAAAATATCCTACACTGCATGGGGCCTCCAGTCTTCCCACGGATTGCCAATAGGCGGAAGTAGCCTTTACATAGCAGCTCCATGGCCACAGTCTAACTTTCCCCTATCCACCTGCATAGTGACCCACCCTTGTCCAGCCACTCAACCCCTACATATAACTGAGCAAGGGTCCTTCTCCTTGCAGCTGGGCCAATGACAAAAGACCTCTGCTTTCATGGAGGTAGGGGCAGGATTTGCCTTCTAATTATCAAACAGTTCTTTGAAAAGACCCACAGCCTTACACATAATACATCTATGTCTGTATTTAGTCTTAATAATAAATGTACTTGGATCTGCAGTAAGGGCCCATCAACCTCAGGCTTGAGGCCGATATTGATTTTTTTCCGGGTGACTTCCTAATGGAAACCTCAAAGCTGAACCCACTTTAAATCAAGCAATAGTTTACTGTATAGTATTTGCAAGCACTCTGAAATGTTGCTTATAATGACTGTAATTGCAATTAAATAGCCTACCTTTGAATGCCTCTGCAATTTAGCATTTCAAGTGTTCTGCTTGCTTAATGACAAGATGCATAGTGGAATTTTTATCAACTACAATTAACTGGACAACCTTAATGAGATTCCATATCACTGCAATCTTAGTATGTATATATCTATATCTTAAGATATAAGATAATTAAACACATCTTTGCAAATTGGTACCTTATTTCAATAAAACAAAAAACCTCCACTTACCTCCCTCTTGGCTGGAGACAATCTTCTAGGGTTCCCTGGGAATGGCTGCATATCAGATCATAGCATGTTTTTGGGAATCACAACTGAGTTATGTACTTGGGGGCGGGGGATCTAAAATAATGCAAATAGAAAGAGAGAAACTCAGAACCATGTGATACAAATTTAGCTCTGCAATTCAAGTATTCAACACATCACTTCAAAGCTATGTACATGCAGGTATTTAAAGATTTACAGTCGAATTCCTCAATAATTACATTGCGTCACTTCAAAATAATTCTTTTTCCAGAATACAATCACTGGCTTTTGAAGTTATTTGAACAGCTTTGAAGCTCTAATCTGCAGTTTGTTAGCAATAATCTGCAGTTTGTTAGCAATATAACACCGTAAAATAGATGCTTATTGTTATTGTATTTTGAATATTAATTGTAATCAATTCAGTATGAGTGTGTTAGGAGCTCCACAGGTATCCACGCGTAACCTATGCATCATTAGCCTCGAAGTGTTACATTTACCACACCAGCTTGACATAACATACGTTCAACTGTATGTATTTTGAGTAAGTCCAGATATTCTAACTCTATTTTTCTGCATTTAATATTTGGGTGGTTATGGAGAGTCGTATCTAACAGGAACATTTCAAAATAGTACGGCAAGGCTCCATTTAAGAACCAACGGTATGAGTAATATTTTACAAATAGCAGTATTTGACATGAAAAACATCGTTCGTTTTTGATAGGTGTGTCATATCTTTTGAAACATACTGAGGCCTTAATTTATTGTTCAACATGGTAAATAAATTATAATCACTATTATTGTCAGGGTACTGCACCTTAAATGGCATAAAACTTGCTCTGAGTCTCAGCTTCGAAGCATAATTCAGACATTGATGTTACAAGCTTTCAAACAGGTGCAACATCTGTTAGCTACCATATAAGATTAAAGCACTCTCTATATAATAAATAAGCTCTTTGAAGGATTTGAGAACATAAATACATTTAAAAGGTTGCAGCACTAATGTCCCTTCAGAATTCAGTCAAAGACAAGGAAATGGCAATAGATGATTCAGAGAAATATAGAAGGGGACTCAAGGTTTCTGCTAGAAAGTTACATTTGATGGAACAATCTCTGTGAAAGCTGATGCAGCTCTGGATCAGTGGTTCAAGTACATTTCCTTTGCATGTTGAAGGCTGAACACTAGCTTTTAAAATGTTAATTTTTATAGTATATTACACACACCTCAATTAAAAAGTGTACTAATCCACAATTGATGGATTTTAAATGATACAAAGTCAGAAAGAGGACATTCATGTGTAAATTATTATTACATTAACATAGGAATTTATAGGATTGGAAATACAAAGGGTTTTTCTTCTTTAGCTATATAATATTCACTGTTTTAGGCTGTTTATGTTTAAAAATAGTTGTATTGGAATCACTTAATTGCTTTTCCAATTTTCATCTTAAAAGACTTTGCTTTTCCTTCATTTTAAAAATTTTTGGGAGAGAGAGAATGTTAACATGGTTAAAATATATTTGAGGTGAAAGGTTTATGCATTTTGATGTTTTCTATGAAGCAGATGGAGCATAACCACATTTCTATCTAACACAGGCATCTTTTCCTGGACTAGTGAGTTTCACTCTGGAAAGGACATCCCAAGTCTTCACAAGCCACTTATGCGAAGTGTTTTCCATGCCAGTGCTATGCTCAAGAGCTCAATCCTGCAAGCTGCTGAGCATTCCTGTCCCAATCCATCAAAGCTCTTCTTTGTGTCTTACTTTAAGCAAGTGAGCCTGTGACGGGTTGGATCACAGAAACCCCCTTGGGAGCTGCCACCAGATGTGCAAAGACTACCGCTGCTTCTGTTTTCCCTGCCAGCTCAGGACTCCAGCACCCTGTCTTGCTGAGTCAGACACTCCTGTCTGGCTCCAGACACAGATCCAGGGTCTGAATCACTTGTCCCAAAGCTGCAAGTTTACCTGAAAACAGCTCACAGTAGTGTGCTTGTCTTTAGCACTCAGATGCCCAACTCCCAATGGGGTCTAAACCCAAATAAATCTGTTTTACCCTGCATAAAAAACTTATGCAGGGCAAACTCATAAATTTTTTGCCCTCTATAACACTGATAGAGAGATATGCACAGTTGTTTGTTCCCCCAGGTATTAATACATGCTCTGAGCGAATTACTAAATAGAAAGTGATTTTATTAAATACAGACAGTAGGATTTAAGTGGTTCAAAGTAGTAACAGACAGAACAAAGTAAGTCACCAAGCAAAATAAAATAAAATGCGCAAATCTATGCCTAATCAAACTGAATACAGATAATCTCACCCTCAGAGATGCTTCAGTAAGTTTTTTCTCAGACTGGACACCTTCCAGGCCTGGGCACAATTCTTTCCCCTGGTACAGCTCTTGTTGCAGCTCAGGTGGTAGCTAGGGGATTCTTCATGATGGCTCCTCTCCCTCTCTGTTCTCTTCCCCCCTTTATATATTTTTTGCATAAGGCGGGAACCCTTTGTCCCTCTGGGTTTCCACCCCCCCTCACTGGAAAAGCACCAGGTTAAAGATGGATTCCAGTTCAGGTGACATGATCACATGTCACTGCAAGACTTCATTACTCACTTGCCAGCACACACATATACAGGAAGACTCACAGGTAAATACAGCCATCTGCAGACAATGGGAGTCATCAAGATTCCAAACCATCATTAATGGTCTACACTTTACACAATTACAATAGGCCCTCAGAGTTACATTTTATATTTCTAGTTTTAGATACAAGAGTGGTACATTTATACAAATCAGATGATCATACTCAGTAGATTATAAGCTTTGGAATGATACCTTACAAGAGACCTTCTGCATGAAGCATATCCCAGTTACGTTACATTCACTTATTACCGTATTTTCTCTAAAACTATCTCAGTTACATTATATTGAATTATCAAGTTTTTATAAAACCATATAGACTGCACAACGTCACAGAGCCATCCCACTGAAGCCAGCTGATGCTCACATTCCATCTGATGTTGACAGTCACGGGGATCTAGACTCCCATTGACCATTACGGACCACTGACAACTCCTCTGCTCCTTGCTGCCCATTTGGGGGCTGAGTCCTGTAAAGCATATTCTTAACTCTCACTATTCGCATGCTTAAGTACTTTGCTGGATCGGGGTTCGAGTGCTTAGCACTTTATAGGCCTGAGCTCTAAATGATAAGCAAGGAACTGAGGAAGCAGTAATGATCAATGGGAGTCTACATCCATGTGACTACCAGCATCAAACAGAGCAATTATGAGCCTGATCCAATTCCCACTAACGTCAATGTGAAACCTTCCATTGTCTTCAAAAGGCAACGGATCAGACCTTATGAGAGAAGGTTCCATCTGGTGTCAAAACATAGGCACAGTATTTGAATCCAAATTTTCTCTGTGAGACACTAAAGAAAATTACTCTGAGTGTCTTATTTGACTCTCATGACAATAATATCAGTTTCAGAGGAAAAATAATTTCTAGCTAGCATTTATGTTCCAAAGTGAATGGCATATATTCAGTCCCTATGCAAAAATCCTGAGCAGTTCTAACTATGTTAATGGAGATTCAAAGGAGACTGCATATCTAGATATTATACAAAATAATTCATTACTGGTGTAATAGGATGCTAATATTAGTCTATTAGTAACTCACCAGCAGATCTTGAGAAAGTATTCTGTGAGGCCCCTTGAAGCATGAATTCACCATAAACATGAACCAATAAGCCAGCTCCTATGATCAGAGATAAAGTCTCCCTTTAGCTGGAAAGTCACCCCTCCTGGGATTCACAATAGGTACCCTCAGGTCCTAGAGCAGTAAAACTGCTTCTTGAAATAAAAAGACCCTCTAACCCAGAGGTTCCCAAAGTGGGCGATACCGCCCCCTGGGGGGCGCTGGAACGATCCAGGGGGGCAGTAGTAGCCTCGGGTGCAATTGGGGGGCGTTGAATAAAAATAAGGGGGCGGTGGAAGCATAAAGAAAGAAGAGAATATAAGAAAATTTTGAAAAACCTTTCGTACATGTTTCATCTGTTGTGTAACAGAGTTAAAGTTGTAGTGATTACTTTATTTTCCAGATAAATTCACAAATTATAACCGATCAGGTGTCAAGTCCGCCAACAGCTCTTAACAAGCAAGTGTTGGCAGGCGAGTGTGTCGCACATTGTCAGGAAGTCCAGCATGCATCGGCAGGAATATGTGCGTGTAATGACTTGTTTACAATACGATACTATAAATAGGCGACATGTATGAAATCTAATTTAGATTGTTTCTGAATTGTGTAAAAAGCAGTTAACAATAGTGCAATAAGTATTTAAAATTTTTTATTCATATTCACTACCTTCGATCTTTACGGATTACTGATCACATACAAAGCAAATTGTATTATTGTTGTTTCAATAAAACAGCAATTTACACGTGAGTATTTTTATACATTTTCTTACATATCTACCATACGTTTCTGTGTCTCTAGTGCTTACTAATAATAAAATCGTAGCAGGCTTGTGTCGGTACAGTACTATTTGAAGTGTATAGTCAAAATATAATTTCAAGCTTCAAGGTGTCTTATTTACAACAACATCTTTCTTTACTATATTGTAGGATGTAGGTAGAAATATAGATACATAAAAGAACGCAAATTTGTCACTGCATCT
This sequence comes from Trachemys scripta elegans, assembly GCF_013100865.1. Taxonomy (NCBI): domain Eukaryota; kingdom Metazoa; phylum Chordata; order Testudines; family Emydidae; genus Trachemys; species Trachemys scripta. Next base: position 58,070,947 of record NC_048307.1, on the reverse strand, counting down.
TTCTGTTTGTTCGCTTAAATAAGGTAGATTTCCAGAGGGGCGCTGAGTAATTTTTTTTCTGAAAAGGGGGCGGTAGGCCAAATAAGTTTGGGAACCTCTGCTCTAACCAGCTGACAGTAGTAGAAATCTATAAATAATGAGCAATTTTTGTGTGCTAATTAACGTGACAACAACAACAAGGAGTGCAGTGGCACCTTAAAGACTAACAGATTTCTTTGGGCATAAGCTTTCGTGGGTAAAAAGCCTCACTTCTTCAGTGAAACCTGCCACAGGGACATTTTTTGTGAAATTGTAGGGATTTTTGTACATTTTTGTTATAAATCTATTTTACTTTTTACACATATATACACTGAAATAAATGTCAAGGAGGTGGGAAGATGCAGAGTGTAAAGCTTCTGCCACAAAAGCGTGTCAGAATTCAGAGTTAATTTGCCACTTCTAATGCATGAAATTATTATGCCAAGAGTAGTTGACCTTTCCACTGTGTTCTAGGAAAACTGAATGGAAAATTAGTTCAATTCACAACACTCCAGCTTAATTTGTAGTATTTATTCATGAAGAACCAGATACGGATACCATGGGAGTTTTGCCAGTGACTATGCTGGGACAAGGACTAGGTCTAAAATGAATTCATTCTTTAATGCACACTTCCAATAACTAAAAAGGATAGAGTATATTCTAAAAAAAGAAGAACAGGAGTACTTGTGGCACCTTAGAGACTAACAAATTTATTAGAGCATAAGCTTTCGTGGACTACAGCCCACTTCTTCGGATGCATCCGAAGAAGTGGGCTGTAGTCCACGAAAGCTTATGCTCTAATAAATTTGTTAGTCTCTAAGGTGCCACAAGTACTCCTGTTCTTCTTTTTGCGGATACAGACTAACACGGCTGCTACTCTGAAACCAGTATATTCTAAGTTTCCATTTAGGAAGCCAAAAAGTCATATGAAAGGAAAGGGTTTAATAATATGTAGTTTATGAAGAGAAAAACCAAAACTAAACTAAAAACCTAACACCCACGGGCCAGACTGCAGAGCTCTTTTTCATGTTGCTGAGCTGCAGTGATGTCAATGGAACAGTTTGACTTAATAACTGCTCGCTGATAGCTCTGAGTGAGGGTTGCACAATCTGACCCCAAATTTTTAAAATCTGATTGTAATGGAAAGTTACTAATGGTGATGGGAAACAGTAAATATTTCCTTGGAGTCTCTCTCAAACCCCACTTCTTCCATATGGCTAATAAACCTTGATCCGGCCAGCCAAGTCGGGGTAACATAATACATATGTGTCGCGAGGAAAGAAAAATGAAAGCAATATCAGGGGACTAGAAATGTATCTTCCCCACTTGTTTTCCATTGCATTCCCTCTTCTGAATCTGGTCTCTATACCATCTTCTTAAACTAAGCTTCTTAAGACAAGGGCTGTGGGCCAAATACAGAGGTGAGTTTCAGTGGGTCTAAGTTGGTTCCTTCCACTCACTTTTGTTTACATTGGACACAAGTTAAACTCCCTTAGACTTAAAGCCACTTTCTGTCCTGAGTTTCACACTGCACCTGTATTCACTTCAGTGGAGTTGCATGAGGTTCAAGTCAGGGCAGAATTTGGATACTTACATAAATACACTAGACACTTATCAGCGTGTAGCTTACACCCCATCTGTTACATATCACCTCAGAATGTGGCCCACTGAGCCCAGTGAAGGCTAAGCTATAAACCTCAGGGCCATAAGAGAAGAAGATGGCAAGGAAGACAATTATCAGTAAAAGAGGAAGTTAAAGAAGTGCATCATCTGTCCCTTTAATGTGTAAGCCAAATCAGTATAGTCTCCCTTACACATTGAGAAGCAGATGTATGTAGGACTAATGGAGTCTAAATTCATGTTTAACTCCCATTACTTTATTCATCATTTTATCTTCATCTCTGTCTGTAATACACCTTGTAGAGTTTGGCAATAATATTACTATCATTAACCTTGGTGAAATCACTTCACAGAATTCTTTCAGAAGAATTTTAGAGATGTCCAAAGCCATTTCATGTGAACTCTTGCCTAACACAATTTTGAGTATTATTGAAAATAATTACTTTGAACTCTGAGGATGATGACAAGGATTATTTCTGGTCAGCATATGAGACCTGCTAGCTTGTACTGTAATTGCTTAGTGCGTTCCCATTCAAACTAGTTGAAAAAAAGTTTTAGTGGAAAGTTTAGTGGAAAAAAGGTCCACTGAAAAAAAGACAGCTCTCTTAACTATAAGAGCGGATAGGAAAGGGGAGATTGCATTGTTTCACACTTCAAAACATGTGAATGAAGGACAAATGGCAGGATCTGTGTAACATGATACAGGTTTGATGATTTATTCATCCACTATGATAAACAATACAGACACACAATTCAATTACCTTTAAATCTTTTCTATTGCATCCAAAATCATTACTTTATATTACACTAGAGATCATAACTAATGCCTACATTGCTAATGCCAATTACTGTCAATGGGGCTAATGAAAAAACAGGCAGAGTTTAAAGCACATGGATTTCAGATAAGACATCCATCTAAAGTGCTCTCCTTGTTTAAAACAGTGAGCAAACAGACTACAGAAATATGTCTGATAAGATCCCCTCTCCATTTGTTCCATGAAATATTTATGGATATATTTCTAGGAATGCTTTCTTTTTATGAGGCTAATAAGCACCAACTGCCATAATAAAAACTCTACAAATGATATTTTAATGCATATTTTCAAGATATGCAATAAAGTACAAATCTCCTCATTCATTTTATTCCTAGTACATATCTAGTCAGCCTGTCTTATTCAGGAGAGCCAGAGCTACACAAATACCTATCTTCATTGCTAGTTTCAATTTCATGACACTATCCATTTACTACAAGGCTTCTTGCACCATTATTCCCTGTAATTACAGAACTATGTATTCAAATAGCCAAAATATAGCTATGATAAAGACAATTATGTTCAGTCCAATGCATTTTTTACTTAGACTATGCAGAGATTGGTAGCAAAATGTGTTTAAATATGGGAAACACACATTAAGTGTGAGCTTGAGTTGCCAGCTGTTGAATACACTCTAATTTTATTAGGCTGCAGGGACTTTCTAACTAAAAATTGATAGTTAAATATGGCATGCGGACTTACTGCTTCATACTGACTGGTCACTAGAAGGCTTGGGAGCAGAGCTGGTTGAAAGTCAGAATTTCCATTGCATGGGAAATTCCAAAATCCTAAATAAATGAGTTTCAGCCTGAAAAGTAGGATTTTCAAAATTTCCCAGGAAGGAAAATCCAGAGAAATTCCAAAATTTTCAAAATAAAGTTTACCCTGGGAGCCCAAGCTCCAAGGATCCTAGTTCAGCCATAATTCTCAGGGCTTTTAGGCTCCCAGTTCCCCGTTAGTCTTTATGGCTCTTAAAACATACACATCATCTAAATCTCAATCTCAATCTCTGTGGCTAGGAGCCTGGAAGACCAAAGAGCCCTGGCTCGAGCTAGGAATCCCAGGGCTGCCAGAACCTGATTGTGATTCAAACCAGGTATATTTCCATGAAACATTTCGGATTCGATGAATTTGATGCATTTTTGATGAAAATTCCCAGCTAGCTGTACTCAAAAGACCAATAGTGGTGTACAGACCCTTTTACCTGTAAGTCACCCTTTTGAACCCAGTCCATGTTGCTAATGGCCAAAAATTAATTCCCATTGAGTAGTGATTTGCTATCCTGCATAAAACAATGAACTCCCATCCCTGCTGGATAAATATCCAAATCACCAGCTAAAAGGTTAAGGACTGAGTGGAAAGACACACCAAACTCCCTTTCACCTCTAGAATGCTCTTTTCAAGTCAGGGCAAAACATTTTCATTAAATAGCAAATTTATTAAAAATGCTATTTTAGGAACATCAAAACTTTTCATGAAATTGGGTTGAATTTGCTGAATAGATTTAGCCAAAAAGAACTAAGAATTTTTTTTGAAATATCAGAATAGTTTGTATCAATTTTTCCAACATTCAAAATGTTTCATTTTGATCCAATTAAATGTTTTTGGTTGTTCATTTTGGCAAGAAAAAAAATCCAGTCTTGATTTGAAACTAATCAATTTTTTAATTTATTTTTTGGTTCAGCCACCAAACAGAAAAGTCAATTGTTCGCTCAGCTCTAGCTTCAAGTACTGTGCTGAATAAGACCCAAGTTCCTTGCCTAATGTATTCTGTAACACACCATTTCTGAATCATCATTATCCACAGAAAATGTGACATGATGATCATCGTAGAGTAATATCTACGTGACAGACACGTGTGGTTTATATGTACATGGCATTACTCAATGTATCAGCTTTACGAAATAGGTGTTTTGTTTTGTTTTGTTTTATTTTAAACCACAGGGACAGATGAAAGTGAATTGCTGTTGTGGGTGGCTATAGGTCATATAGAAAGTGTATGTAACAAAATGGGAAGTCAATACATGGATAAACATTGCAGCCAGGATATTGGATGACATGATAATTCGACATGATAATTCTGCAGAGCAGAGACCTGAAATGACTGAGTCATATGGAAAGACAGATTGATAGTACAGACCATAATTCAATGAATGCCAGACAGAAACGAAGGCTAGAAAAGAGAGTGAGAGAGAGAGAGACACACACACACACACACACACACACACACACACACACAGAGAAATTGATATAGTAGAAATAACTGAAACGATGCTAGATGCAATAACTATGTCATCTGGTAATAGAATATATTGAGAAAATATTTTGCACGGAGTCCATTGCTATGGCAGCTATGAAGCTGACACATTAAGGGCCCAGTTTTGCCACCTTAACTGACAAACACACAGGACTCAGTTTTCTGACTCAACATTAATGGCGTTTAGTTAATTCTCTAACCTATCCTCCATTCACTGAGCATTTTTCTGCAGCTGAGCCAATGTGCAAGACACTGCGCAATGAAACAATGGCCATTTTGGGGAAGGGGGAAAGCAGAGAGAGAACTGAAATTTAATTTTCCAATAATGGAGTAGTGGATCTTTTAAGACTAGACATCTATGGCTATATCATTCCCCTGCTACATCTATTGGACAGGATGAAACGAGCAGGAACACTGTTTTATTGGCCCACACTTGAGGACGGAAGGAGTCAACCTGGCTTCTTCAACACAGGCCCTTCAGAGGCTGGGGAAATGCCGCCTATAAACATGCTGGGTTTGAGATCCCCTGGGTTTTGGGGCTGCATGGTGGGGAGTGCTGTTGGTTGCAGCAATATCCCCTAGCAAGGGAAGGATATACAGATGTCCAAGAAAGTTTAGCATGAAAATCTGCATATTCAGAGGGCAGCAACTCCCAGCCCTTCTGCAGCCCCACAAGCCTCGTACTCGCCCCTTGCACTCCCATCGGAATGGGATGAGGATTTGGAAGTGCCATGAGCGTTAAGTGAAAGTTTTCCTCTGGAAGGAGTTGATATAACCTGAATGACAGTCTCTATCAGATTATCAATGTAGGTAGCTCTGTTACTCATGTACATGTGCTTCTCACATAAATTATAGATCTATAACTTCAGATTTTATACTCTCATGGGGCCAAAATAATCCAGGGTTTAAATCTGCAAATTTACACCCAGAATTAATACTACCCATCAACATCGGCAGGACTTTTGCCTGAGTAAGGACTGCAGAATTGGGTCCTGGGTGATTATTTGCCTGATATCGATTGGAAAGTTACAATGGGCATTTGAGGACAATTCATTGTTTACATAAAAAAATACTTTCATAAATGCCAACCCCACATATTTCCAGTATGGGGGACATGAAAGAAATTTAGTCTCCTGAGATGATTTAAATCCTTCTTGATGCATTATCTTTTCTAAGTAAAATGAATTCCATCTGTGCCTTTTAGTCCTGGTCTTTGTATTCTCCAAAGAGCATATTTTAATTAAAATGGAACAATGCATTAGCCAGATTTAATAAAGATGTTTCTATTTTAGATGTGCTAGCCAAAAAACAGCAACCAATACACACACACAAAAAAAAACCCTATTGGAAGAAAGTAAAGATAATACAACCTCAGGGAACAAAGTCACCAAAGTTCCTCAGGGAAGTCTCCCAGGAAAAATGTCTTTTTCCCTGAAAACAGCAACTCTTGGCTTAAATATTTAATTGTTCCAAAAAAATCCATCTGTTGCTGACAAAGTTTGCCTTGGAGCACTGTAAATTATTAGTGTTAAAACTAATAATAAGAGGTTTATAGATATCAAAACAGAAAAATTAAAATGGCCAGGTAACTTATGGAGCATGCAGGACACTTGTATTTGAAGATATAAAATAATAGTGGGACAAACCAACTGAAGTCAATGAAGTTGCTCAGATACAACAAGCAGACTAGGTGTTCTGCCTCAAAAAACAGCAGCTTATGTGAAAAGTATTGTATTTTAATGCTAAACACAGAGCAGAGAACTCTGTCACTGGCTCAGACTGGAGGAAACATTTTGTTCCCATAGAATATCATTTTTCAGAAATTCACCTGTAAAACCATGAAGCACTTTTTGGAAAATCTTACAGCTGTTAGGTTGAGAATTATTTAATGTCAAATATTCTAAATTTATTGCATAATAATTGCAAGTTGCTTTTTAACATAAATAGAGCATTTATTACTTCAGCTATGCAATAAATTAAGCAGGAATAGCTAATGTTTGTACAGGGCTTTGGACATTTAAAATGTGACATAACTGTTAAGTGTTACTTATACAAAGACAAATATGAAGCTAAGTTCTTGGCATCTGCTGTGGGAGGGGAAATGAGGAAGGGTAATGCTACAAAAGCATTTAAATAGCAAAGCTGACAAATATCCAAAATAATAAAATAATTACCGTATTTACTCGTTCATGAGCTGAATATTTTTGGTAAAAAGGTGACGCATCAAAGAGCAGGGGTCGGCTTATAAATAGGTCTACAACAAAATTTGATGATTTTAACTCTATGGAATCATTGAATTGAATATCTAATACATTATCATTTTGTTTACCTGGAGTGTCTGCAGGCATGGAGCCCCTTGCCTCCCTGTGGCCGCGGTTTGCTGCTCCCATTGGCTGGGAACGGCAAATCGTGGACACTGGGAGCTGAGGGGCTCCGTGCCTGTGAATGCTCCAGGTAAACAAAACGTCCAAGCCCGCTAGCGGCTTATCCTAACAGGCTAGGAGCCAAAGTTTGCCAACCCCTGAAATATAGGATCGGCTTATGAAAGGGTCATACAGTTTTTACTATTTTTACCTAACCATCTTGAGGGGTCGGCTTATAAACGAATGGGCTAATGAATGAATATATACGGTATACTAAAACATTGAATTACAGAATATGGAGATGGAAAGATTCTGCCATCTAGACCCTCTCTTTGCAAATGTGGACTTTCCTAGTGTTTCTTCCCCATTACAGATTAAAATACCTCAAGTGATGCTGCATTACTTCCCTGAGGAAGCTATGAGCCCAATCCATCGTTGATGTAAATAGTGAGGTAAATTGTACATCAGGAATAAGCTGACTATATAAAGGGATATAGGTAGCAATGTTGCTACCTATGAATTAATCTGTCATTCACTGACTGTGCAAAATGAATACATTACAATTTGGTATATTGTAGGGCTCTATTTTTTCCCCTGGTGTAAGCCATTGTTACTCCCCTTGAAGTTGTGCCTGCTGATGTGTTCAATTAGATTCAATCATGGGCTCAATTAGCCTTGGGGAGGGTTGGGACCAGGGCCAGCTCTGGCTTTTTTGCCGCCCCAGGCAAAAAGCCTCCCCCCCGCCCCCTGGCGGGGAGCACGGCAGGGGAGGACGGCGAGCCCGGCCGTGGCTCCGCTCTCCCCGACCGGCCGGAGCGAGGGCGGCGAGCCCGCTGTGGCTCCGCTCTCCCCAGGTGAGCGCCACCCCCCTCCAGGTGCCACCCCAAGCACATGCTTGGAGGGCTGGTGCCTGGAGCCGGCCCTGGTTGGGACAGCGTGAGGATAAGTGTGTTTATAAAAAGTTCACTTTATCCTTCCCTCGTGCTAGTGGCTTTTCTTGTTTCACTGCCTTCTTTTGCTCCCTCACACTTGCTTTGAATGCATGCTGAATACCAAATTGGTGCACATAAAATTGCTTTACGCGAGTTTACATGACACCTCCACCTCACAGGGTCCCAGAGCTTAGGATCCAGCCCAAACCCGGGCTCTAGCCTGAGCCCGAATGTCTATACCACAATTATATAGTCTCATAGCCTGAGCCGAAGTCAGCTGACATGGGCCAATTGCGGATGTTTTCTTGCAGTGTAGACATTGCTAAGTATCCATTTATGTGGCAATGTGATGTATCCTTGTATACACAGCTCAACATTGTATTACTCACATCTAATGTGCTGTCCATTACCAGCCAGCATAATTCAAGCAAAATTTGTGACACTATAAAATGCGTTCCTCCAACATTCGTATGCCCCTTCATGCTTTGGTCACCATTCCAGAGGATATGCTTCCATGCTGATGATGCTCGTTTAAAAAAAAAATAATGAGTTAATTACATTTGTGACTGAACTCCATGGGGGAGAATTGTAGGTCTTCTGCTCTGTGTTTTATCCGCATTCTACCATATATTTCATGTTATAGCAGTATTGAATGATGACCCATCACTGTTGTTCGTTTTAAGAACATTTTCACTGCAGTGAAAAGAACATTTACTTAGTGAGCATTGATGGTACATCACAATGCCATTTTTACAGGATTACTTTTCCCAATACCCACTGCAATTTAAAGCTCAAAAGGTTTTGCAATATAAAAACCAACAAATAAAAGATGGCAATTACTGTCCAATAGGCGCCAAATCTTCAGCTGGTGTGAATCAGCATAGCTCTGCTCCAATGGTACTATGTTCATTTACATCCGCTGAGTATCCAGCCCAAGTTGTCAAACTATTATGCCCAACAAAATAATGAAACAAATATTAAAGCACCAACATATCAGTCCTTTTTTGACTTGGCCAAACACAGCATGTATGTTCCTTCACTAAGGGCTGGTCTACACTAACCCCCCAGTTCGAACTAAGATACGCAACTTCAGCTATGTGAATAATGTAGCTGAAGTCGAAGTACCTTAGTTCGAACTACAAGGTACTTACTGCGGGTCCACATGCGGCAGGCAGGCTCCCCTGTTGACTCCGCATACTCCTCTCGCCGAGCAGGAGTACCAGCGTCGACGGTGAGCTCTTCCGGGATTGATTTATCGTGTCTAGACAAGACACGATAAATCGATCCCAGAAGATCGATTGCTTACCGCCAAACCCAGAGGTAAGTATAGACGTACCCTAAGAGACCAATTTACCAGGCAATGAGGAGCACCATTGAAAGAATGTGTTTTTATTAACTGTCAGCTACTCCCACTGGCCATTGTCAAGGCTTGTGTGTTTGGGTCCTACCGCACTGAGCCATCTGTCCTTTCAGTTTTCTGCATCTGGCTAGGCTACAGCACTATTTCTTTGGCACCTCTGCTACACTCCCTGGACACAGGCTCTTCTGTTACCCCTTCATAGAAACGGGACACCTCATGGTCCAGCTGCACTAGGCTCTCGTCTTCAGCATACCCTTCTTCAGAGCGCCAGCCTTGTGGACGCTCTAGTTTACAGTTTAATTCTTCAGGGATGTGTTACAGGTGAAGCATATGACAGGCTTTTCAAGAAAGGATTCTAAAACAATTACTCTTTACTTTACACAAGACAAAAATACAGTTTCAAACAAAATAATAGAAACCAACATACACTTCTCTGACACACTCTGGAATGTTCTTTGGGCTTAGGTCAGAGCCCTCTGGGGTGTCCCCTCCCCTGCTACACATGGCTTCTCCTCCGAATCAGAGAGGATTTCTGTCTCTCCTCCAGCCATTTTCCTTTGAGCTTGGCTAGTCCTGTCCCTGACTGTTCCAACCCCTCTCCACACCCCTGCCCCCCTGCCAGCCCCCCCCCCCACCCCCCCCCCCCCCTCTCCCCCCCCCCCCCCTGTTCCCTGACTGCCCCCCTTCTCCAACTCCCCGGCCCCATTACTGTGCCGCTCAGCTTAGAGCAGGTGTCTGGCTCCGTGCCACAAGGAGCGCCCCGCCCCGCCCAAGCGCTGCCGAGTGGCATGCTGAGGCTGTGGAGGGCGGGGGAAGCGGGGGAGGGGCTCTGGCCGCCGCTGCCAGCCCCGCCGCCGCATTCCCTCACAGGTGCACAGCCTCGCCCCCAAGCACTGCCGGGCGGCGTGCTAAGGCTGCAGGGGATGGGGGAGCCGGGAAGGGGCTTTGGCTGCTGAGGCCCCAATGCGAGCGGCGCTCGGCCACCGTCAGCTGCTTTTCGGTCAATAAATAGCCAACCCGGGGGAAATCCCGGACATTTTTAGATTTTTAGAAATCCCCCCCAGACGGCTATTTAAAGAGCGAAAAGCCGGACATGTCTGGGGAAACCTGGACGTATGGTAGCCCTAGCCATGTGGTGTCCCTTATGAGGGAGCGCCTCTAAGTTATAATAGTCTACAACCATCTCTCTCCACTCTGCACTCAGTGGTATGTTAAATTCCATTTCTCCCCACCTGTCATAGCCTTGTGTGGCCTTTGTGAATCCAGGTGTCAAAAGTCTGCCTTACTTGATCCCTTAGTCTACACATCAACACACAAGTACAATTATATTTCAGTTACTGTGTATTTGATCAGGTTCTGTGTTCCTTCAACTTCAGCTACAAAGCACTTTAATTTTATTATAATTTGCAGGGATGCACACCTGCTTATTTCAAAGATTTCACCCAGTTCAAAAGAACCTTTCCATCCTATTTAAAGGGCTGAATCCTGTAAATTGGATACACAATCCAGTCCATAAACGTGATTAAGCAGCTTAGAAAATTTAACTCGAACAACTCAGAGCTTTTCAAAGGGTCTTCACCCCACTTTGTGTATATGAAAACACATCCTGCTTGGAGCAGTTTCTATTAGCATATTAATGAACACTTCGCCATCAGGGGTCTCTCAGTTTACTGGCTTAACAGAGCAAAACTTACATTGTCTGCCCAAGCTGGAAGACAGGCAGGGAGCAATGGATGTGGTTTAATTAGGCTGCAACTTTACTTACATAAAACATCTAGGAGTATCCGACAAAAAAAAATTGTACAGTGCAGGAAGAAGGGGGGGGGTCAGTTTCCTGGTCAGTTCCAGAAATAGGGACAAACCTCCTTCCTCAGCTCCTTTAAAAGGGACCTAGGAAAAGGAGGGGGGGGGGGTTAGGCTTCCTACTGTACAAGACATAGAAGCCCCAAACCCTCCTTATCGCCCTTAAGGGATACTTTCCTTCAAATCCTTTTCCATTCATGTTATCCGATAACTGTATTCCTTCCATTCTGAGTACCTGCAGTGGACATCTGCCACAAGTTTTACATGTTAAGTTGCAACATTACACCCTAACCCCCCTACTGCAATCCAATGGATCCCAGACCAGCTGTGGGGAAGGTGAAATACACCCCCCCCCACCACACACACACACACCCCTCGGCCAATTTGGGAGAGAGAAAAAAATTCCTTTGCAGCCCCTTCAAGGAAAATGCTTTCTGAGGATCAAGAGGGTACCTGGACCTTTTGCCAAGTTCATGGATGGGTGGGTGCTCCCAGCCTGCTTCTGCCTGAGGCTGCATGAAGTATAGATAGCACTCCCCCCACTCTTCTGGTCAGCAAGAAGGGCAATGCAGTGACCTTCTCCTGACCTTGCTCCAGGTACTTCCTGCCCATCTCTATAAACTTTCTCCCTCTACTCCACCTGGTGTAAGGGAGCCCTTAAAGGGGCAACACCCATTTTCTTCCAGCTAGCCAGACAAAGACATACTCGCATGAAGGTTCCAGGGGGCATTAGGGTTACCACTGACTGGTATTTGACCGGCCTGGCTCTTTTTTGAATGGATTTGCCAGTTGCCAGAAAAATAATTTAATCTGCCGCTTTTTTTTTTTAATGTGCGTCTCAAGATTTTCTTTATCATCATAATACACTGGGATATCCAATGTTAAAAGTTTGTGTCCAGCTAAAGATGCTGCAGTGTTCCCACTTCTGCAGTTTAAGCGTTAACAGATCAAAGATGTTGAAAATACAGCATCTGTTTGCCCACCAACACACAAGTGCACCGGGCATGTGCATGCATGAGAGTTTGAGTCACAGGAGAGTGAGGAGATTTGTGATGTTACCAATCTTACCTATGTGTGTTATCTCTATAGGTACTAAAAGTGGCTGTTGAAAGGGGGTTGCGGAGTTGCCTTATGGCTGGGGTTGTGGTGGGTGTGACACTGCATCCCATATTCTTCACAGTGATATTATGATATGAATAGCATGTAATTATGATGTAATTCATGCAAGATAAGTCATTTCAGGTGTCAATGGAAAAGTTATGATTTGCTGAATATGATTATCCTATTTGTATGCATGTATCATTTTTGTGTCTAAAGTTAAGAATATTGACTATGTATCTATTTCAAATGTAGTTATACCTGGGTAACACCCATGAGGCAAGATGCTTTCAGTCTAGATAGTGGGTGGGGAAAGGCTTATTCAAGGTATTGGGCCATTAGGAAAAAATGATAGGCCTTAGGAGAAGCTTATCTCCCACCTGGGGAGCCTTCCTGTGAACACTCCAAATAGCCTGTGAGTAATGGCTGCTATGACTCTACAAGGACATGTGATCAGATCACATGCCTCTGGAGTCCGTCATGGCATGTCAGTATTTTTCTACTGGCTGGTCTGGGAACCAAGCTTTCGAAGAAAGGGTTCCTGCCATATGCAAAAGCTATGTAAGGCAGGAAATGACATCATCTGTGGTTCTTGGAAAGAAGCCTCCTGGAAACACCTGAGGAACAAAGACTGAACTGGGAGAAGTGCTGGACCCAGGTTAAAGGGATTTCTAGCCTGTGAAACCTGGGGATTCCAAGTTGTAAAGCAAGTGTAGCTGGTCCCCTTAAGAATCTGCAGCTGGTTTCTATCATCTCAGAGTGAAAATCTGCTAATTCATATCAATCTATTTTTTATATTAAACTTAGTTTGCCTTTTTTGTTTATTTGCTAGGTAACCTGCTTTGATCTGTTTGCTATCACTTATAATCACTTAAAATTCATCTTTTATAGTTAATAAACTTGTTTTTATCTAAACCAGTGAACTGGAGTGAAGTGTGTAAGAATCATAGCTCAAGGGGCAAAGGCTATTGCATATTCCTCTCCACATTGAGGGAGGGGGCAAACTTTATGAGCTTACTCTCTACACTTCCCTGTGCAGCGCAAGACTGTGTAATTTTGGGTTTATTTTCCAGAGGGGGTGCATGCCTGGGAAGCTGGGAGTTGCCTTGGCTGTAGCTTTCCTATGCAGGAGCTGGACAGAGAGCCTGCTTGTAATAGCAGCTGGGAGTGACCCTACCTGTATGAATGCTGGTGAAAGTGCAGGCTGGAGGGCTTTGAGGCTTGTCACATCAGTAGAGCGTGAGAGAGAACCCAGGCTGGTGGGTCAGGGGGCTCAGTAGTAGAATCATAGAAGATTAGGGTTGGAAGAGACTCCGGGAGGTCATCAAGTCCAATCTTCTGCTCAAAGCAGGACTAATAGCAAACAAATTATCCCAGTCAGGGCTTTGACAAGCCAGGCCTTAAAAACCTCAAAGGATGGAGATTCCACCACCTCCTTGGGTAACCCATTCCAGTGCTTCACCACCCTCTTAGTGAAATAGTGTTTCCCAAGATCCAACCTAGACCTCCTCCACTGCAATTTGAGACCATTGCTTCTTGTTCTGGCATCTGCCACCATTGAAAACAGCCAAGCTCCATCCTCTTTGGAATCCCCCTTCAGGTAGTTGAAGGCTGCTATCAAATTCCCCCTCACTCTTCTCTTCTGAAGACTGAACAAGCCCAGTTCCCTCAGCCTCTCCTCGTAAGTCATGTGCCCCAGCCCCCTGATCATTTTTGTTGCCCTCCTCCGGGCTCTCTCCAATTTGTCCACATCCTTTCTGTAGTGGGGGACCCAAAACTGGATGCAAAACTACAGATGTGGCCTCACCAGTGCCAAATAGAGGAGAATAGTCACTTCCCTCGATCTGCTGGCAATGCTCCTACTAATGCAGCCCAATATGCCATTAGCCTTCTTGGCAACAAGGGCACACTGCTGACTCATAGCCAGCTTCATGTTCACTGTAATCCCCAGGTCCTTTTTTGCAGAATTGCTGCTTAGCCAGTTGGTTCCCAGCCTGCAGCGGTGCATAGGATTCTTCCATCCTAAGTGCAGGACTCTGCACTTGTCCTTGTTGAATCTCATCAGATTTCTTTTGGCCCAATCCTCCAATTTGTCTAGGTCACTCGGGACCCCATCCCTACCCTCCCGCATATCTACCTCTCCCTGCAGCTTAGTGTCATCTGTGAATTTGCTGAGGGTGCAATCCATCCCATCATCCAGATCATTAATAAAGATATTGAACAAAACCAGCCCCAGGACTGACCGCGGGGGCATTCTGCTTAATACCAGCTGCCAACTAGACATCGAGCTGTTGATCACTACCCGTTGAGCCCAACAATTTAGCCAGCTTTCTATCCACCTTGTAGTCCATTCATCCAATCCATACTTTTTTAACTTGCTGGCAAGAATACTGTGGGAGACCATATCAAAAGCTTTGCTAAACTCAAGATATATCACGTCCACTACTTTCCCCATATCCACAGAGCCAGTTATCTCATCATAGAAGGCAATCAGGTTGGTCAGGCATGACTTTCCCTTGGTGAATCCAGGTTGACTGTTCCTGATCACTCCTGATCCTCTCCTCCAAGTGCTTCAAAATGGTTCTCTTAAGGACCTGGCTCCATGATTTTTTTCAGGGACTGAGGTGAGGCTGACCAGTCTGTAGTTCCTTGGCCAATGGCTCTGTAATCACATCACAACTGGTACCCCACTTCCTCGTGGCACCCTGGAGGGAATGCATCACAGTAGGCTTGCCTTGTAGGGGGATGTGTGCCTGTTCCCCTCCCCACCGCTGCATTTCAAAGGTGGTAATCCTACAGGGTATATTGACCTCAGTGAACGTAGGATTGAATTATTTGCTCTTAAATTCAAAATGTAGCAGATACTGAAGTATATAGTGGCATTTTTAAAGTTTTACAGTTTCCCTGAAAGTACACTGTAATACAATAGGGTACCAAGGTCTAAAATGCAAGATTATTCATCTTTATTCCCTCTGTAATATACAGGGAACAACATCAGAATTTTAAACCATAGGACTGTATTTTCAGGTCAGATGGGCAAGCTATAACTGAAAGACAGTTAGCAGTCCTTGAGTACTGTGTACGTATATTTGCACCAATAAATAGAGCCAAGGCTTGAGGAAAACAGGGTAGGATTTATTAAATGATAAAAGGGCTGCATTGCCACTAGCTGATGCACTGGAGGGAATGAGGAAAAAAACTGGCACAATTTCAGTCTTGCCAAGACAAATGAGCAAGTTTTGTTTGTTTCAGCAAAACCATATTGATGTGTTGAAGTAAAATCAATGAAACAGTGACGGCACAAACTAGCCGTCCTTGTCTGAAGAAAGAACTGCCTATCTATTCAGGTAAAATGAATTAAATTAAATAATTACATCAAAAACACATTTAATTTGACACACTTCCTCTTATCGTTCATCAATGTTAATCAACTGTGATTTTCTGCAGAAAGACAAGCAATCTTTTCCATACTGCTTTCAAGTTGCAGCACAATCTAGTTAAAAATTTAATGATATCAATTAACAGTGTCTTCCAAACAAGAACAACAATGCTAGTTCTTAACGGATTGAAAATTTCTCCCAAAAGCTGGGGCAATACAGCACTTGTTTAGCACCACAGAAGCATGCTTCCAGGAATTAGCAATTCCAGGAAAATTTCATTTTCAACCGTAGAAAATTGTTATAATTGATTTCAACCCATTTCCAAGAAATAATTTTGAAAGTGGTTTTCTTTTAATGATACTAATAGCTTCCAATAGAGTTCTGTACTGTGCATCCAAAGGGAGGATTATTACATGGATTTCTCTTTAATTGAATTGACTGGGAAATAGTAAGTGTGGGGTGAGATTGGGTGAAATCACTGCTGTAATGTTTACACCTGTCACCTGTACTAATTAGAATGGGCCTGATTCTGCATTCATGGGAATTCTGTCATTGACTTTAGTGGGAGTAGGCTTGGTCCTCAGAGAAGTATCAATATCACAAGGATAATATCACATGAAGTACCACTGTTACTTTATGCGGGCAATAGTTGTTTTGATTCATTTGATTTTAACTAATGCCCATGCTCATTGTCCTGTTTTAACATCAGGGACCGTGAAAGGTTAACTAGTCCAACCTGTGCTGAGGCAGGACAAAGTAGTATATACTAGACCATCCCTGATGGGGTTTGTTTAACCTGTTTGTAAATGCCTCCAATAATGGGGATTCCACAACCTACCCTGGAAGCTTATTCTTAGCTTAACTATCATTATAATTAGAAAGCTTGTCTAACCTAAATCCCCCTTGTTGCAGATCAAGCTGATTACTTCTTGTCCTACCTTCAGTGGACACGGAGAAAAAATGATCACCATCCTTTTCGTAACAGCTCGTAACATATTTGAAGACTTATCAAGTCTGACCTCAGCCTTCTTTTCTCTAGACTAAACATGTCCAATTTTAAAAACTTTTTCTCACAAGTCAGGTTTTCTAAACCTTTTATCACTTTTGTTGCTCTCCTCTGGACTTTCCAATTTTTCTAGCTCTTTCTTAAAATGTAATGCCCAGAACAGGACACAGTACTCCAGCTGAGGCCTCACTAGTGCTGAGTAGAGTGGAAAAATGACCTCCTGTGTCTTACATATGGCACTTCTGTTAATACAGTAATTCCTCACTTAAAGTCGTCCCAGTTAACGTTGTTACATTGCTGATCAATTAGAGAATATGCTCGTTTAAAGTTGTGCAATGCTCCCTTCTAACGTCGTTTGGAAGCCTCCTGCTTTGTCCACTGCTTGCAGGAAGAGCAGCCCATTGGAGCTAACTAGCGGGGGCTTGTAACTAGGGTGGACCAGCAGCCCCCTCATCAGCTCCCCGCTCCCCTAAGTTCCCTGTGCAGCAGCTGCCCAGCAGGCTATCAATTGCCGGGCAGGGGGGAGGGTTTCACCCTGACATTAGCCCCCACCCTTACCCCCCCACTGCTATGTGCTGCTCCTGCCCTCTGCCTTGGAGCTGCTCCCCGAGCCTCCTGCTTGCTGTGCAGGGGGGTAAGGGAGGGGGCTAATGTCAGGGTGTAACCCTCCCCCCTGCTCCTGCACCCTGCTTACCCCTTCTCCATATAGAGCAGGGTGGGGACACGGAGGGAGAGAGACAGAGAGCTGGGGGAAGCAGCTGCTGTCTCAACTTCCTAATCCACTTAGGCCTGGTCTATACTACCCGCCTGAATCGGCGGGTAGAAATCGACCTCTCGGGGATCGATTTATCGCGTCCCGTCGGGACGCGACAATCGATCCCCGAATCGGCGCTCTAACTCCACCAGCGGAGGTGGTAGTAAGCGCCGCCGACAAAAAGCGGCAGAAGTCGATTTTGCCGCCGTCCTCACAACGGGGTAAGTCGGCTGTAATACGTCGAATTCAGCTACGCTATTCACGTAGCTGAATTTGCGTATCTTAAATCGACTCCCCGCTGTAGTGTAGATGTACCCTAAAAAAGACAATGCACTTAAGAGTGGGTCAGCTTACTTAAAGGGGCAGTGTGCATTTCTCTCTCTCCCCCCCACACAAAGGTGTGTGTGTCTGTCTCTGTCTGCTATGCTGTCTCCCCTCCCTCCTGTTCGTGTTGCCTTGATGAGAGGCTACATTAACAACGTGTTAACCCTTGAGGGCTCAGCTGAGTGCTAGTTCATCATTTAGCAACAAGGCATTCCCTGGGAAATATCCCTCCCTCTTCCACCCTCTAACTTCACCACCTCAACCAAGCTTCACAATCATCATAGCTGTGAACAGTATTAAATTGTTTGTTTAAAACATATACTGGGTACACACACACACACTATATATATATAGTACAACGATATATATATCGTTTTTTGTCTGGTAAAAAAAAGTTCCCTGGAACCTAACCCCCCTATTTACATTAATTCTTATGGGGAAATTGAATTAGCTTAACATCGTTTTGCTTAAAGTTGCATTTTTCAGGAACATAACTACAACATTAAGCGAGGAGTTTCTGTACACCCAAGAATCATATTAGTCTTTTTGAAACTGCAACACATTGTTGACTCTCATTCAATTTGCGATCCACTATAACCTCCAGATCCTTTTCAGCAGTACTACCACCTAGTAGTTATTCCCCATTTTGTAATTGTACTTTTGATTTTTCTCTTCTTAATTGTAATACTTTGCACTTGTCTTTTTTTGAATTTCATTTTGTTGATTTCAGACTAAATCTCCAAATTATCAAGGTCATTTTGTATTCTAAACCTGTCCTCCAAAGTGTTTGCAACCTCTCTCACCTTGAGATCACCTGCAGATTTAATAAGTTCTCTCCACTCCATTATCCATGTCGTTAATGATAATATTTAATAGTACCAGATCCATGACAAATCCCTGCAGGACTACAATAGACACACCCTCCCATTGTGACAGCAAACCACAGAGTACAATTTTTCAACCAGTTTTGCACCCACCTTTTATTAATTTAATAATTTCCTTAGTTTTCTATGAGAATGTCACATGGGGCTATGTCAAAAGCCTTACCAAAATAAAGATAGATCACATCTACGGCTTTCACCCTATCCATTAGGCCAGTTACCCTTTCAAAAAAGGAAATTAGATTAGTTTGACATGATTTGTTCTTGACAAATCCATGCTGATTATTCCTAATAACGTTATTATCTTCTAGGTGCTTACAAACTGATTGTTTAATAATTTGCTCCAGTATCCTTCTATGAATTCTAGCTAGGCTAACTGGTCTATACTTCCCCAAGTCCTCCTTGTTCCCCTTTATAAAGACAGATACTATGTTTGCTCTTCCCTAATCCTCTGGGATCTCACCCATCCTCCAGGGTTTCTCAAAGATAATCACTAATGGTTCTGAGATTGTTTCAGCTAGTTTCCTAAATACCCTACTGTACATTTCATCAGGCCCTTCCAATTTGAGTACATCTAACTCATCTAACTATTCTTTAACCTGTTTTTTTTCCCCCTATTTGCATTCCTCCCCCTTGCTGTTAATATTAATTATGGTAAGTAAGTTTACTCCTAAGTGGCACACAGAATCTGGTCCAAGAGGTCAATATAGCTGAACCTCTTCGTAATAGCAACCATAATGTAATTAAGTGTGTGTGCGCGCGCACCAAAGAAACCCACCACAGCATCATTTATCTTCAAAAAGGGGAACTACATAAAAATGAGGAAGCTAGTTAAATGGAAATTAAAAGGAACAATCACAATAGTGAAATGCCTGGAAGCTGCATGGAAACTTTTTAAGAAACACCATAATAAAGTGTTTTATACAATCAAATAAAAAAAAAAACAAAAACAGTAAGAGGACCAACAAAATACCACCATGGCTAAACAGAGTAAAAGAGACAGTTAGAGACAAAAAGGCACCCTTTAAAAATGGGAAGTCAAATCCTACTGATAAAAATAGAAAGGAACATAAACTCTGGTTAATTAAGTATAATTAGGCAGACCAAAAAGGAATTTGAAGAGCACCTAGCAAGAGAGACAAAAACTAACAGCAATTTTTTAAGTACATCAGAAACCTGCCAAACAATCAGTGGGGCCATTGGAATGTTGAGGTACTAAAGGTGCACTCTAGGAAGATGAGGCCGTTGTGGAGAAGCTACATGAAATCTTTATATTGGTCTTCACTCCAGAAAATGTGAGGGAGATTCCCACACCTGAGCCATTCTTTTTAGGTGACAAATCTGAGGAACTGTCCCAGGCTGAGATGTCAATAGAGGAGGTTTTGGAACAAAGAAAACAATAATGAATCACCAGGACCAGATGGTATTCACCCAAGAGTTTTGAAGGAACTCAAATATGAAATTGCAGAACTACTAAATACGGTATGTAACAAATCGCTTAAAATCAGGCTGTGTACCAGATGACTGAAGGATGTAGCTAACGTGAGGCTGATTTTTTTTTTTTTTTTTACAAAGGCTTCAGAGGTCACCCTGGCAATTACAGGCCAGTTACCCTGACCTCAGTACCTGGCAAATTGGTTGGAACTATAGGAAAGAATAGAATTATCAGATGCACAGATGAACACCATATGTTGGGGAAGAGTCAATGCAACTTTTGTAACGGGAAAATCATCCCTCCCCAATCTATTAGAATTCTTTAATGGTATCAGCAAGCATGGGGACAAGGGTGATACAATGGATATAATGCCATGGGACTTGCAGAAAGCCTTTGACAAAGTCCCTCATCGAAGGCTATTATGCAAAGTAAGCAGACATAACATAAGAGGGAAGGTCCTTTCATGATCAGTAATTGCTTAAAAAGATAGGAAACAAAGGATAGGAATAAATGGTCAGTTTTCACAGTGGAGCGAGGTAAATAGCAAGTTCCCCCAAGGATCTGTACTGGGGATCAATGTATTCATAAATGACCTGGGAAAAGGGGGTAAACAGTGAGACAAGTTCCTGAAGGATACACCCATCAATGGCTAGTAGCCAGGATGGTCAGCCTCTTATTGCCAGGAGCTAAAACTGGACGATAGGGGATGGATCATTCGATAATTGCCCTGTTCTATTCATTCCCTCTGAAGCATCTGGCACCTGCCATTGTGGAAAGTCAGGATACTGGGCTAGATGGACCATTAGTCTCACTCATCATACTCTTATTTCTTACTTAAATCTCTAACATGTACTTTTTCAATGAGGCTGGAATTTCTGATACGAATGTTCAGCCATTAATTACAGTAGTTGTCCTAAAATGCTACAATATCAAATTATAGGATTCTTATACTGTGAATATAAAATGAACCCTCAAGTTTAATTTCCTTATATTAAAAATTAATGGAAAGAAAATCATCCCTTCTTTGTGCTTCAAATTATTCACATTTAGTTCTTTAAACTCAAAATATGAGAATACATTTAAAAAATATTGAGACTTAGTCACAATTATTATTTTGCATTTATCAGTTCTTGTGTTGGCAAAGTTAAAATCCTGTACCAAGATAATACAAAATTAAATTATCCACTAATAAAACAGCAATAGAGAGATTTATATTATATCCTTTTGTGGCTACTACTGGTTGTTTTGCAACTGCTACTGGACACTCTTGTGATCATGAGTAAATGAACTTTAATATTCCAGTGACTAATGATGCAAAACAGTACTGTATGGTATGATAAAAACAGGCCATTATTACTGAATTTTTGAGGCAAATGGTATGTAACTTGTAAGCACAGGTCTCATTGAACATTTGAAAGCCACTCCTAAAGTATACAGTAACGTAGCTGAGTTTTCCTCACACTTATAACAAAATGGGATGAGGAAATATGAGAACTCCAGTAATTGTCAGAATTCTCACCATGATCTTACCCCCACAAAGGAAGATTAGAGACAGGGAGATGATTGATGGAACTGTCAATGTGTAACAATAGTTTCTTGACCCTGGATTCAACAATATATTCTGATGACTGGAGTCAGGCAGCCTGGGATGCCAGCAGGCCTCGGGGTCTGAAAACTGGGGTCCCAGCCTAGGGCTGGAGGCGGCTGCCCTGGAGCCATAGACTCTGGAAGCACTGGGATCCAGGCTCCAAGGCAGTCTTCAGGTAGGCCACTGAGGAACCAGGCAGGCAGGCTAGCAGGAAACCAGGTGTAATGTTATTGACATGAACTGTGACCGTACAGATCATTGTTGGAACCAAGGTCCTATAGTTGCACCAAATCTTGAACAAGGGAGGTCAAGTAAGGTGTCTAAGGAAAGGCTGTAATTTGCTGATTATGATTATGCTGTCTGTATGCGTGTTTCATTTTTGTATTTGAAGTTATGAATATTGGCTATGTACTTGTATCTCAATGTGTTTGTTTCTAAGTAGCATCAGTGAAGCATTTGGCCAGCTTCTTGAGAAAGGACTATTCTGAATAAGTGCCCAATCAAGAAACAGTTAACTGACAATGGACTTTGGGAGATGCCAATCCACATCTGAGTTTTCCTGGGAACGTTCAAACTAAAATGTAAACAATGGTATCGGCCTCCAAAAAGCTGGATCCTTCATGGACATTTGACTTGGCCAAGTGGCTACAAGCTCCATCTTGTTGCTGCGATTTTGCACAAAAGAACAAAGGGGTTTGTGCCCACAAGAGAGAGAATATAAAAGGACCTGGAATCCCCTACATTTTGTCTTCAGTTGGCTCAAGAGATGGCCTCTCCAACCCAAAGAGATGCCTGAAAGAAACTGGAACAAAAAACTGTAACTACGGGGGTGTGAGTGATTGCTGGACTCAGGACATAAACCACAACGTTGGTCTGAAAAGGACTGGGCCCAGACAAGGAAGGAGTCTAGTCTTTGAAAGAAGCTTAACGGAACATCTCTGAGGGTGAGATTTACCTATATTCAGTTTCCTACTGTATTAGGCTTAGATTTGTGTGCTTTGTTTTATTTTGCTTGGTAAATTACTTGGAACCACTCAAATCCTACTTTTTATACCTAATTAATAAACAAAAGTGATTTTATTAACCCAGAGTAAGTAATTAATACCTGGGGGAGCAAACAGCTGTGCATCTCTCTCTATCAGTGTTATGGAGGGAGGACAATTCATGAATTTACCCTCTATAAGCTTTATACAAAGTAAAATGGATTTATTTGGGGTTTGGATCCCACTGGGAGCTGGGTGTCTGCGTGCTGGAGACAGAAGCACTTCTTAAGCTGTTTTCAGTTAAGTCTGCAGCTTTGGGGGGGTGTAGCACAGACCCTGGGTGTGTGTTGCAGCATGCTTGCGTGTCTGGCTTGACAAGGCTGTGTTCTGAATGCTCAAACTGGCAGAGAAAACGGGCTCAGAGGTAGTCTCAGCACATCAGGTGACAGTGCCAAGGGGGTCTCTGTGACTGAACCCATCACACCAGGCACTGCCCAGCAAGCAGTGGTCTGCCTGTGTTCTATCAGAGGATTTGTTGAAAGTAAAACTTTTCCACAAAACGTTTCCCTTTTGAGGAACTGGCACTGTATGACAGAAAAATGTTTTGTCGGCAAATTTCCAACCAGCTGTACTGGGAGAGCTTTGAAAAACCTTATCCAACCTGCCTGTCTGTGGCAAGATAAGCAGAGGATTGGAGGGACTCAGACAATCAAGAAGTGGCAGAGTGCTATGGAATTGGTGCATGTGTTCTGACTTAGAGAGAGCACTTAATGATATTCTAGATATTGAGCCTTCTGCATTTTTTTTTTTTTTTTTTTTTTAAACACAGGAAAAATTCCCATTGACTTCCATGGGCGTATTGCTTCCATAAGAACTCCAGGATCAGGCCGCTAATAAAGGCTGATTGTCCCACTTGAACTGGTCAAGTGACCTTGTTCTTTCTGAGGTTTCTTGTGTTGTGACATTGATGTGTTTTATGTTGTTTGTATCTTGGGTGTCTCTTGGCAAGATTTTAATTAT
This sequence comes from Trachemys scripta elegans, assembly GCF_013100865.1. Taxonomy (NCBI): domain Eukaryota; kingdom Metazoa; phylum Chordata; order Testudines; family Emydidae; genus Trachemys; species Trachemys scripta. Next base: position 58,047,313 of record NC_048307.1, on the reverse strand, counting down.
TCTGTCAGTAGGTAGGTTCTCTGTAGCGGACTCAACTGTGTTTGAATGTACTTCAATATATGCTCATTGATTTGCTCATAGAAAACTATTTATGGCTAGGGTTTCAGTGTAAATGACCTGATCATCCTATTTTTCTCCAATAATGTAGAAAAGTGAGATGTAGTGAAGAGGTGGCCTTCTGCTTAAATATTCTGTTGTGTCAGCAATTGATATGGTGTCATGTGTTGATGGCATCTCAAACATTCCTTTTGGTAATATCCTATGAATGCTTCATTAATAAAACCATGTCAACCGTTTTTCTAGTTGGTGTGGATTTCAGTAAAAACTCATTTTAGATAAGTGGGTTGAGAGCAGTCAGCTTGGATCAGAATACAAATAAATTAATGAAGCAACTTTTGTTCCTGAAAACATGATAGGTGGAGGGAATGCACAAGTCTAGAATAGATCACATGGTGTTGTATAAGATGCCTTGTCCCATGGAAAAAAAACATAAGAGAAGAATGAAGCTGGGGGAAAACTCTACACATTTTCCCTTTGAGTCACTTCTGAAATTTTCCATCATGATCATGTTTGCTCTCATAGAAGAAGCGGGGACTTTGGCACGCAAAGGCCTTGCAGTCTTGGGGATCCACCAGTGGCATCAGGCCAACCATACAGATTCCATGTCTTTGCACTGGCTCTAGGGCCCCCATCTGCTTTCTCCGACTTCCGCAAAATGCAGCTGCCTCCAAAACTCTCGCTTAAAGAGCATGGATGGACATTAAAAGAAAATTAATGCAGACCCTCCCCACCCCATCAGCCCAACTCCGTGTCCTGTATTGCCCCCTCACCACATCTCTGGACCCATAGGATGCACAGGCAGATCAACAGGACCATAATCAGGCCAAAGAGAATAAATATTGTGTTGCAGCTGTGATTAATATTCAAATACTGATTCAGAGATGACAACTGCTTCATGCACAGAATTCCCACCAGATCAAGTCCATTGTTTGAAACTTAACAAAAGCCTGTTCAGTAGAAATGCAGAGACAGAGGTCACTGTTGTGAGTGAGAGGAGAACAGCTTTGCATACTGTCATTTATATTTGCATTAAAACTGATGTATTTCGATTGAAATTAATACATTGCAGGGTTACCAATGCAGGGGCGGAGGCATCCATCAGCCATTCTGACATGATGTCCTGGGAGGTGTGCTGCTTGAGTGGAGCCCATTTTCCAGATGTATGGAAAAATTTCTGAGGCTGATCCATCCCTCTGACTACTGCTCCATGCTGCTTATCCACTTTGGCATTAATGATACAGCCAGATATGACCCTGAGCAGATCAGCAGGGACTACAGGACTCTGGAAGTGAGGGCGAAAGAGTTGGGGGCAAAAATGGTGGTTTAGTCCCTCCTCCCAGTTGAGGATAAGGTACCAGGAATGGAGAAGCACATCCTGGAGATGAATTCATTTCTGCACAGATGGTGTTCGCTGCAGAGCTTTGGGATAGTGTTCTCGGAAGGAGGACTACTGAGAAGAGATAGGGTCTACCTAACCAAGAAAGGGAAGAATATCTTTATACACTGACATTCAGGGTACAATCCAGACTAATGACTAGCTATGTCACACTTGCCCTCTAACCTGGGGTGCCCTTTACTGCTTTGCTGCTGTAGCCTCCAACATGGACTACTCATAAATAGCCTCAGATATGTATGTCCTGTACTGCCAAGACCTCTCCTGGACAAGTACCTGTCCCCACCCTTTCTCAACTCTTTGGAACCCATGTCTCTTGCCTACCAAATGCCATTCAGTTGAGGGTGAGTCCCTCCATTGGGGTATGCCAGGTACAGTTCTGCTGCCCTCAGTTCACACAACAAGGATAACAACCCTTTATTACTCCTGCCCAAATAACAAGGAGACTGGGGATCCAACACCAGCCACAAGAGATCATTTGGGCAAGCAATCCCATCATGCTGAGCACCTAGGCAGGATGGGTGTGTCCATGCAAGTAAGATCAGTGCTTGAAATCCTTTTCCACTGCTCACCACTAGAGGTCAGGGGAGAGCTCATTCAGACTCTGCTTACATATAGTTTCAGTTCCCCTTTTGAAAAACATTTCCATCTGGATACCTGAAGACAAAAAAAGTTTATATGGAAGGATTTCCCAGCTGCTTTTTTCTCAGTTTGTTTGAGCGTCCTTTTTTTCCCTTCCTACTTGATGACTCTGTTTACTGCTTAAATGCAAATTAAACAGAGCATACTTTCCTTTGTTTAGGACAGACCCATTTGCCAACTTCTGCTTGGGCAGGGCTGTAGCTTGTATCATGCGTTAACATCTTACAGAGAAATCAAAAAATTCACATACAATGTTGCCACACATTTTACTAGGACAATAATGACCAGCAAATTATGAGTTTTCAAATGCAATCTCACAAGGCATACTTTGTACAAAGATTATTACAATAGTATAGGGTGTGGACACAGGAGTACGTTCTGTCACACACACCATTTCAAAGAAAATAGTGAGGAGGGCTTTAAAGTAGGTTCAAAGGGGGCAGATGACAAAAGTCCATGTGGGTATAAAAGAGGTGACCTAATCAGAGGGCTAAATGTTGGGGGGTAGGAGGGAATGGTAGATTACAGTAGGGTGCTAGAACAATTGAGAGAAAATAGTAGGGGAATTTGCTCAACATATTAGATGTCTACACACAAATGCACTTAGTTGTTCTGCAATTTCATATTTGAGTTCCTTCAGAACTCTTGGGTGAAACACATCATGAGCTGGGGACTTACTACTGTTTAATCTATCAACTTGTTCCAAAACCTCCTCTTCTGACACCTCAATAGAGTAATTTATTACTGGTTTTCAAAATATATTGAACATTAAATTAAAATTGTTATATTGCCCAAGTGCTTTATACATAATAGAATGTTCATGAAATTTGTGGTGCAGTTGCTTTTCGGAGAACCGCCTGTTTTTTCTATACAACAATTAATTTAGAAACAACTTCACTACCAAAGAGAAAGTAATGTCATAACGGAACCTCAGAGACATCACTATCCGACAGCCAGAAAATCTGCTGCCCACAAATCTCTTTCCCAGTTCTGGCCCCAAGGTAGTATTTACACTTGGCAATGTGGATAATGCTAGTAAAACAGAATTCCCAAGAGGTAGCATTATGTATTGCCTAAACTATTGAATAGAAAGAGTTTGTTTTTGTTTTTTGTTTTTTTTAAGATACTTCTCCTACTTGAAGTAGTTACAAATACTAGAACAATGAATTTGCTGAGCAGTAATAGTTTGGAACAGGGTAGCATGAGGAATCACCAGTGAGTGAATCTACTGATGCCTTCCAGCTCAGCCAGGAGGAGAAGGATGCATGGCTATGCGTGGGGTGCATGGTTCGAGACCAGGAGGAAAAATGAGGAAGGCAGCTCTTGCTGGTGGCTGAACTGGGGGTTCTGGTATTGCTTGTGTGCAACTAGGTCTATCTTGGCTTAGGAGTAATAAGACTAATATACACAGTGTAAACACATACATTACACCCAGGGCTGGCCTTACCATGAGGCGAACTGAGGCGGCCACCTCAGGTGTCAGACTGGGGTGGGGTGGGGGGGTGCCACTAGGACCCAGAGCGTAGAAAATTGTGTCTGCTGCTGGTGCACATGTATTCTCTCTGCTCTAGATGCACAGAGATGGTGGAGTGCTGTGCTGGAGGAAGGAGGGCACAAGAAACATAACAGGCATGCAGGAAAAAAGGTCAGTGGGAATAACAGAAAGCAGCAGGAGCTGCAGGAAGAGAGAGGAGGAGGAGCCTCTTATGTACCTCTCTAGCACCCCCAGGAGCCTGGACTGATTAACACCAGCTTCTCAGGGAGCTTCCTGTTTCCTGCTGCTTCCCTGAATCCACTTGAGGAGAACAGGCAGTCAACTGAAGTAGTAGGAGCCAGTTAGGCCCTTAAGACTTCCCTCACTCAGGCCCTGCTACCAGCCTACTTATTTGTCCCCTTCAATTGAGTGTTGAGAGCTACTATAGCTAGCACAGAAAAGCAGTCATGAGCGAAAGAAGAAAACGCCCCTCTGGGGCAGCATTCAGAAAAAGAAAGCAAAAGGAAGCTTTTCTATCTAAGCAGGAAGGAGCTCTCCTGAGATACATAGACAAATGTTCACGGTGAGCCTTCTGGCCTGAGTGAGGATGTGAGTGGTGAGGAGATGCCTGGTCTTCCAGTTAGTCAGAGTGCAGGTGACCTGGCAGCTACTGCAGCATCCATATCTCCATCTCAAATGGATGTAACCATGCACATTCCTGAAGAAAAGTGTAGATCAGAGAAGAGTGTGGTGCAGGTGCAAGAAACAGCTGCTGTTGAGTTTAGTTCCTTAAGTCTAGATGATCCAGGACTGTGGACCCACTTGAGCAGTAGCCTGAGGGGCTTCCACGTACTGCATAGGCCACAGCAAGTGAAAAACTTCATGTTCCTCAAAGACAAGGAAAATAGAAGTTTCCATCCACATTATTACTGGTGTGAAATCCCCAATGGCGACAAAGTGGAGAGGCCATGGCTTATGTACTCAAAAACCCAGAATGCCGCATACTGTTTTTGTTGCAAACTCTTCCAGTCTGATGTTCCAGCCACATTGGGTTCTACAGGAACAAAGAACTGGAAAAATCTTGCTAGAAATCTGGCATGCCATGAGAAGGCAGCAAATCACCAGAGACCTATGGAGGTGCAAAGAGCTTGAGATGAGAGTAAGGTTAAAGACCACCATAGATGATCAGCATCAAGAGAAGATTGCATCAGAGTCTCTTTACTGGCAAAATGTTCTGAAAAGGCTCATCGCCATTGTAAGAATGCTTGCTATCCAAAACCTAGCACTCCTTGGCACTTCAGATCAGCTGTATATGCCAAACAATGTTAACTTCCTTAAAATTGTGGAGCTGATGGCTGAGTTTGATGTTGTACTCCAGGAGCCTCTAAGAAGAGTTACCACCCAAGAAATGTACACACACCACTAACTTGGAAAAACAATTCAAAATGAGATCATACAGTTACGGGCAACAAAAGTCAAACAGAAGATTGTGGCAGATCTGAAGTCAGCAAGATATTACTCTTATTCTGGACTGCACTCCTGACATCAGCCATATGGAACAAATTACTGTAATGGTGCGTTTTGTAACAACAACAGAACCTAGTGAAAATGTCCCTGCAATGGTGACTGTCAGAGAGCATTTTCTAGAATGTATTGACATTGATGATACTACAGGAGCTGGTATGACAAATGTGCTTCTTAAAAAATTGGAAGATATGGGAATTGCGATAGCTGACATGAGAGGTCAGGGCTACGATAATGGTGCCAACATGAAAGGAAAGAATAGAGGAGTGCAGACACAGATCCGAGAGTTAAACCCTCAAGCTTTTTTGGTCCCATGCAGTTCTCATTCATTGAACTTGGTGGTCAGTGATGCAGCATCAGCTTCTAGTGAGGCTGCTGAATTTTTTAATGTAATTCAAAGCATCTATGTATTTTTCTCTGCATCAACTCATAGATGGCAAATTTTGAAGCAACATCTGGGAACATCCTCTTTAACACTGAACCACTGAGTGCCACATGATAAAGCCTATCAAACACCAAATTGGGAAGATAGATGATGCCATAGTTGCCATTATGGAGGATAATGCTATGACAGGATCTGTCCATGGGACAACAGTGGCAGAGGGAAATGGAATAACCAGAAACATACATAACTTCAAATTTCTGTGTGGCTTATTGTTGTGGCATGACCTACTGTTTGAAATAAATGATGTAAGCAAGAGACTCCAAGGTGCTGACCTTGATATATCTGGAGCAATGGAATAACTGGACAAAGCAAAGTCATATCTACAGTCTTACCGGTCAGATGAGCGATTTCAAAACGTTCTGAAGAGTGCACAGAAGTTGGCAGAGGAACTTCACACTGAAGCTATTTTCCCACCCAGTCAAGAATACAAGAGTCACCGAAGAAGACAACATTTTGATTACAAGGCACGGGATAATCCCATAAGAGACCCCAAACAACAATTCAAAGTTGAATTCTTTAACCAGGTGCTAGATTGTGCAATACAGTCAGTTGAAGAAAGTTTAATGCAGCTCAAGGAACACAGCAGTATATTTGGGATGTTGTAGGATATTCCCAAACTCCTCACTATACCTGAAGAAGACCTACACTAACAATGCAGGGCACTAGAGACAGTGTTGACACATGATGACATGCGTGATATTGAGGCGAGCAATTTAGATGATGAACTGAAAGCCCTTTCAAGATACATTTCAGCAGGATCAACTCCAAAGGCTGTTCTGGAGTATATGTGCACAAATAATATGACCACACTCTTTCCAAATGCTTTTGTTGCTCTATGCATACTTCTAACACTTCCTGTAACATTTGTCAGTGGTGAACGCAGCTTCTTGAAGCTGAAGTTAATAAAAAACACATTTACACTTCACAATGACACAGGAGGGGCTGGTCAGCACCCATTTCAGTAGAGCATGAGCTGACAGACTGTGGACCTTCAGGAAGCAGTTCAAATCTTTGCAACCAAGAAGGCATGGAAAGCACCACTTTGTTATTCACCTCAGTAAAAATGCCAGTGTTTACTATGCCGACGAGAAAAGTTACATTTGCTGTTCAGGCGTTTGAAAGTTTTAAGTGTTACTTAAAAGTTTTGAACAAGGCATTTTAAGTTGTTAGTTCTCCTTTATTGGGGTAGGTAGCAGAGCAGTACCATGAGAGAAGTAGAACAGGAAGAAGGCAGTATTGAGACCTTTCAAAGTTTTGGCTCAAGCGAGGGGGCATCATTTGAGCTCCCCGCCTCAGGTGCCAAAATGTTGTGGGCTGGCCTTGATTACACCACATATGACTCCATGAAAATGGTTTCCCTCCAGCAACAGAAAGCGACCTGCTGGTAGGTCCTGTAATTGACCACGACTCAGCCAAAGGGCAACATTACTTATTACTCTTCTGTTCTATATAATATTCAAGGCTGTGAACGAACGCCTTCAGATTAATGCTGTGTTAGGAGAAACCAGCACACAAATCCTGTTCAGTTAGATCATTCCTGGTCTTTGCAAGAAACATACAGCTGATTCTATGTCTCTACCCTAGTCAGTTATCATGAGACATTCTTCAAGCTGGTAAGTTTGATTTTATATACTGCAATTACTATTACTTTTAAAAAGACAGCTGGCATCAGAAGACAGTCTTAGAGAGAAAAATTAAGCATAGTATAGCATTACAGTAAAAGAGTTAATAATGAAAAGATGCCCTGTATTCTAGTCATCTTAAGTAACTGGGAGGTGGGTAGGTACAGCTCAGCAGTCATTGAAGTGACACATTTCTCTTAAGTAGTGTAGGATTTTTCAATCATTTTACTCCTTTGGTTTGCCAAATCAATGCTGTCAAAGATTAAAGCTAAATAAGATGTGTCGGATCCAAGGGAGACTTCAGTTTTAAAATGTCAGACTGCTCCAAGGGCAACATGTTGCATGATTCAAGATAACTTCCTTGGAGGAAATGATGTACTAATGAACACTGAGAATTCCAGAGATACCGTACACAGACTAAGTTTGGTCTGTGATGTATCTGTAATATTTATTGATCAACTAGAAGACCAGTAGGCAACTTTTGTCCTTAAATATAGGACCTAAATCAATTAGAACTGTGCACACCTATATCCAAGGGCCAAATCTGCCCCATTGGCTTAAAAATTTGTTGGTGTTATTATATAGGGTCCCATAAACAAGTTTCTGCATATCCTAACTGCATTCCCTAATCTTTCTAATCATCAGAACCTCAAAAGTCCACATACACAGTAGCATTTTCTATTCCTCTCCCTTCTTAAATGTCAGTCATAATGTACTACTGTCAGTTATTAATGCAGCTTATAAATGTTCAGGAAATGCAGTGTGGTTGAGTTAATGTCACAGCAACATGAACTTCTGGAATTTTCCAACCGTTCAGTGCCAGAGCTTGCACATTTCACAACTGCTTTCATTACAGCTCTTTATATTTCTTAAATAATAATGGGGAAAATTGAATCCAAGAGCAAAGTAAGATGCTGCAGAGCAAATGTTTATGTATTAATTTCGGTTTATCAGAAATGTCTACTTACTTATCTGTGATTAATACTTTTTAAAATACATACACTCGAACACATACACATGCATATAAGGAAAAGACTCAAGATAATGTAATTGAGCACAAAGTTGGGTTATATTAACATACATTCTCCAAGGAGTTTCTCTCCTCCTCCTTCCTCCTACAATTTGTTATACCCATAGTTGCCTCTTGCCTAGGACAGGTGCTGTCCTTCTCTTCTATGGCCCTGATCTGCAAAAATTTAAATGTGCGCTTAACTTTTAAGCACTTGACCAGTACCATGGAAAGCAAGGACATTACTCACATGCATAATGTCAAGCACACATATAAGCACACGCAGGATCAGGGCCAATGTTTGTATAGTTCATCTAGTTCAATAGGAACCTAGTTTCAATTTACTTTATTTGTGTATGTCACATTCCTTTTCCACTGTGCAACCTTTCTTTCTTTCCAGCCCCTACTAAGATGACAGATCAGTCACACTAGCAATGAACTACCCACCAGTATGCAAATTACACTTCTACCCCATTTCCATATGCCAGATGGATATTTTGCTTGTTTCTACATTGTTACACCACCTTTTAATCAGCCAGTGAGTCAAGCACATTACAGTGTGTGCTTACAAATTTTGTGGGTATAGCTAAGACCACCAGCCGAAAATGTAGACTGTAGATGGATCACTCAAATGCATGATATTTAAGTAGGTTGAGGTTTAATACAAACCATTTGTCAGCCCTACCGGAGACGCCAAGAAAGATGTTTATTCTAATCTCTTGGGAAATAGCATCCTTAATCCAGATCTGAACTGTATTAACTTTCAAATATAAATCATATATAGTGTCCACAGCTATGTCAGATGCAGTTTTGGCTGGTTAATTAGGCAAAGTCTTTTTGAAAGTTCTCATTAATGAAGTTTCTGTCACTTGTGGGCTTTCAACAGGAGATTCCCATAAAATAGCTAAATCGTCTGGAGTACATCAGAATTACAAAATGGCAGAATTACTAGTTTGGCGGAGACCACAGTCCTCTCCCACTCTAAAAGGTTCTGCCATTAGCTGCCACTGCACATGGGCATGGGAGCTAGTAATATGAGCAGAACCCTTATTAATCACAGCAGCTCAGTTTACTTAAATTGTGAAAGTGGTAAACATAAAATCAGCAAAACCAGCATATACTATTAGCAAAACTGGGAATGTCAAAATATTTTCGGCATGGTGATGCATACTTTACAGAACTGTGCAGAAAGCACTTCAACAATTTATCTGTAACAACCCTCATTCTGGAAATGCAACAAGCTATAAAAAAAAAAAAAAAAAAAAGACTTGTTTTTCTATTCTTGGCACAGTCATGCTGTGCAACCTGTCTCTACTGAAGACAGACAGCAAGTAATTTCTCCACACAATTTCTATACATGCCATCTGCCAATAACTCTAGAGGCTTCTCATTTAATTGTAAAATTTCCAGCTAAGTTTGACTCATAAATTAAAATGAGGAATTAAGGAATATTGATGGAGAAGCATTTGCCTTGGCTTCTAGTCAGATAATACTGCAAACCAGTGAACTTAAACATTGCTAAGTTTTATTTGATTTCCCTAATATTAAGGCTCTTGATAGAGGTTTATGTTATAACAATAATAACTCTATTGACTTCACTATGTTGCACCACTGACTTCAATTTACGCCAGTGTAAATTTGGTAAAACATATTATTTGTATTATGGTCGCGCTACTGAGGTCAGGGCTCTATTGTGCTAGACACTGTACAAACATACAGTAAGAGACAATCTTTGCCCCAAAGAATGTACAGTCTAAATAGAGAAGACAAAGTGGGGCAGGGAAACAAAGGCACAGAGAAGTTAAGTGACATGACTTCTCCATGGTCACACAGCAGGTCAATGGTAGAGTTAGAAAGAGAACCTGGGTCTCCTGAGTGCCAGTCAAATGATCTGTCACTAGATCACACTCCCTTTTACACTGGAGAATCAGGCCCTTATTTTCATAGAAAATCAAAAGACCAATGACAGTCATAGCTACTGTAATGTGATATGGCATCATTATAAAACTGGAGTATGGAGTGAGGTATCAGGCCTATGATGTCTTGTCTATTTGTTCCTTTAGATTTAGTATTAAAAAATAATTAGTTTTATAACTTGACATATAACACATATTATCCTTAAGAACTGTAAGTCATCCTCATTCTGTGAGCAGTAACCCCACTTGTGAGTAATCTGCTGATTTCAAATCTTTTAGATTTTGACAAGTTTTATGGGGTTTTTTGGTTTAGCAAATTTTTAGCAAGAAGACTGCAAATGTAATGACACAGCAGTGAGAAAAATAAATAAAGGCAATTCAGCTTTCATTTGTGAGCTGTAAGATTTTTTAGGAGATACTGAAGGCTAACAGCCCAATTCGAGACTTAATCATTTTAGACTATCCATGTTTGCCTCAGGCTTGGAAAGTTTTTGCAAAATATGGCAAGAATATCAGGCCGGTTCTCTCCAAAGTACACCTCGGATAGTTAAACAAATCTTATAAAGGAACATAGCTCATTTGTTAGGGCTTTAGCTAATATCCACTTGCTACTGTCTGTCCAAGATAAGAGGTAAAATGGAATATTGAACAAGGTTAGCAATGTTATCAATTTTTTGTTTGCCCTTTAAGTGTTAATTTAAAAGTCTGAATGATCTTACTGGAATCCACCAGAAGAAAGAAAGTCAATATCTTATGGATGAAGGTGCCTTGTTCAGTATAATTGCATTGCTACAGCCCTTTGGCAATTTTCATTCTCTGGAGAAATACCTTCCTTTCATGATATTGTAGAACAATAGATGTTACTATTATTCTTGGCCATCTTATTTTTATAAGGAATTTCTGCCCCAATACCAAACTCTTGTGTTTCTCTTCCCCTCCTAAAATGGTATGCTAGTAACAGGAGACTTCTTAGCATTTCAAACACAGGCAGATGCCACCACTTCCCTGGCTGTATAAAAATCAAGGGATTAAGCAAAATAGTTTGTGGATCAGGACCTGCAAAACAAGGTCACTAGGCCATGATGGCATAGGCAGAAGAAACAGATCTGGGTTGTCCTTACAAAATGGTATATTAGTACTGTAAGGTGTTCTAATAAACAATATGATCTTAGTTGTAGGAAATCATGTATACTACCATCTAGGTTCTTTCTGATTATCAAAGAGCAAAACTGTAGCTTCTTCCACCCAGAACACAAGGCAAAATGGCTTCTGCTGACCTTCCTTAGAACATGGGATAGGGCTCAGCCAGACAAGGTACCAAATACAATCTCATGCAACTTCAACCATATGACAAATTCTCACTAAACTCAGTTTGGAACTCAAAAATGCACCATGAGAATGTCCGTTGAACTATACAGACACAAACTGGATGAGGATGCAGTGTGTGTGGCAATGTCAGCTTCACTTCTGCGGATATAAAAATGTCAATGAATTCAAAACACTGAAGTTCATGGGACTTGCAGTATCTCAGCACCTCTGGAAAATCAGGGCACTGATTTAGATTTTGATGCCTACTGTTGGACCCAAGTTGGAAAATTCTGACCTAGCAAGTGTCATTAAAAGGTTAAACTTTTGTAAAGCACATAGACGCAGACATTGTGATTAGGTGGCATTCCCACCATTCTTCAAAACAGTCTTCATGTGCCCTGTAGGGTGGAAATCAGCTACAGCCTAAGACATCTTCACAGACTTGGCGATGCCTAGAGTTCTTCCCTTGGGATTTTCAGCCCCAGAATTAGATTTCTCTACCCAGAGAGTCCATCCAGCCTCTTTTATATGTTGGTGTACTTTTCAAGCCACGCCTGCCATGAGATAGCTGGAACCAAACAGCATCACCCAGCAGGGTTTCCACATCTGCTAACAGAAACAGCCAGGCATGCTGTTACCTGTGCACTAAGATTTCGGTTGCATATCTTGTTTTATAGTTGTAGGTTGGTACAAAGGTAAGAATTGACTGATACATTGTGGTCTAGCTGAGCTATGTCTAGTATTAAAGAGATACACAGATTCTCTCCTCTCTATTTGATACTGCCTGGCTTCCTTTAAAGCAAGCATTTGATGTATTTTTCTTGTGTCTATCAGATAGGATTGTATGGTAACCACCTTCCATTCCCATGGTTGGATTCTTTCTCTATGAGACATTCTGCTAAAATTGACCTTTTTAATATTCACTTTAAATAGCAGATTGCCCATAATAAGAGAGGAAAAATAAACCCAAATTAACAGATGGAAACAATAAAGAACAACTGCATTTTTAAAAAGACAACCCTGAAGGCCAATTAATTCAAATTCACACAGCTTTGGTAATAACATCTCCAAATTAACTGGAATAGATTTCTATAATATGTGCAATTTCATAATAACAGATTATACTGAATATAACACTTGTTGCTCAGCTTTCTGCATTGACAGTAATGAAAAAAATCCATCTAATCCTCTATGTACAGTTAGAGGTTTGAATTGAGAAAAAATAAATAACCCAGCATCTGTGATCTTAAGCTGTTTTTAGAAAGGGGTATGCATGTGAGATGAGTTGTTCTCAGTTAAATTTCAGATATTCTCTCAAAGGGAAATTTCTTTGTTTATAGGATGAAGCCCTGAATCAAAGCAATTCATATGAGAACTAAAATGTTCAAGTCAATATTTGCTAACAGTATTTTTAGAAGACTCATGTAAATAAAAATAATTTATGATTGTTACACATGTAGCAACAATTGTCTGATGATTCCAATAACATATTACTAGGTTTCTTAGTTAAAATCCCACCAGATTTTCAAATCTGCATGTCTGAGACCCTGAATGCTGCAGTTTCCTACTCATGCTTGTAGTCCTCTCAACTTCAATAGGAATATTTGTTTTGCGTAAAGACTACAGAGTTGGGCCCCACCTACCTAGATGCGTGGTTTTGATGAGATTTTTCCAAATGATCTGCTTCAGCCTGCTGATGATTTTTAAAACAGCTATTTAAAAATGTATGTGTATATTTTAAAACATGTACGTTACACTAGAGCTGGTCAACATTTTTCCTGTACCAAGCTTTCCCACAAAAAATGAAATTTCATGGAAAAATATCAATTCCAATGAAAGATTTCAGTTTTCCAGAAGGAAATTTCTAAACTAAATGGTTAATTCAGAACAAACATTTTTGTTCCATATCCGTTTGAAACTTCCAGTAGAAAAATTTAAAACATTTGACTGAAAATTTTCAAAGATTTTTCATTTGAAATTTCTCATGGGAAAAATCTTGTTTTCCCAACCAGCTCTCATTAAAATTGTTTGAAAACACTTTGGTAGGCCATAATTAAGGACAAAAGAAAACCTTGACCAGAAATATTTTACTGGAAATATTGATAGGAGAAACATGTATTCCTAATGATTGTCTGGGAAGTTACAGAAAAGACAATAAAAACTATGTTGTTTTAACTAAATTAGATAGCTTCACATCTGGTATTTCCTGGCTCCTTCAGCAAAGCTCATTATGGAGCAAGACAAGGTTTGTCTTCTAAGTGTTTTTCCAAGCTCTGTTCTCCCGAAAGGAAAATTCTCTTCCATGAATGTAGTGACTATCAGATTTAGATATAAATGGAGACTGCAGGAGTTAGTGTTCAGGGCATAGGACTGGAAGTCCTAAGCATTGTGTTCTGTTTCAAGATGACTCACCATATGACCTCAAACATATCATGTAACCTCTCTGTGCATCAGTTTTTCCATCTATAAAGCATCTTCCTAAAGCTTTATGAGATTCACAGATAAGTGTTAGGTACAACTATGATTATTAAAGAAAAAAATTGTTTTAGACTGGATTATTATTATATAACCTAATGTGTAGTGTGCCTACCCAGCTAAAAACAGCAAATAATTTATCATTCAGGAGTATAAAGTGATAGGTATTTTAAATTCTGCCTGCCTTTTTTTGCACTGTACATATTAATTCCTAATGACAATGAAAATGTATGTGTGGAAACACCAGTATAGAATCCTACTTTATATTGATTTACAATTCTATTGCAAAGACCTCCAAATTAGATTAAAGCAAATATAATACATTTGTCTAGATTTGCTGTCACGTTCCTGTTAGATAGCAGCAGCAGCAATTCATTTCTTCTCACCCCAATAAACACTGGCATTAGATTGGGGGATGGTTATTTTGTGCTTCCTTATGATTTATATTTTACATAGGACTTCTTTTCAACCCCAAATCCTTCTCTTGCTTCTGAAACCTGAATAGGATTTTATCCTCCCTCACCACCAAATTCTTAATCAATATCCTCCTTAGATTCTAATTCTGCATACCTATGTGAGCCATGTTCCAGACAGCAGCAGCTGGCAGAGTGAGTCTGGTCCCTGCCAAATCTGTTAGTGCTCTTGTGAGGCAGACCACATTAACCATGCAAATGCACAAACATGCAGTGACACCCCATGTAGCTGCTGCAAATGGTTTTCTAGCTTCAAAACACCAAGTCCTGAGGATGTTGCCTGAATGTTACAGGCTGCCAGGAAATGCTGTACAGATCTTAAAACATTTGATCAAAATGTAAAGATGGGGTCTCCATCACGAGAGAGGATTTTCTCTGACTAGAATGACTCACCCCAGATTACTCAGCTCATTATTCTTTGGAACAAGGGTCTGTTATGTACAGCCAGGTACTATCCAATAACATTCTCCTTGTCAGCCAGTAGAGATTCCTGATTTTTTGACTTCAGTGTTCTTAATTTCAGATCAAATGCTTTGTTTGTTTTTTTTAAACAGACACTTGTTACCAGAAAAAAAGGGTACTGGGAGAAAACAGGAGGCACTTGACAGTGACTGATTGTTTGGATGAGAATGTGGTATAACCAGCAAAAGTGGCAAAACAGAGTTCTCTGAGTAATGTTGTCACAAGTTGCTATCCAAATTCTGGTCAATGTCAAAACTCCTATTGACCTCAATTTGACTTCAGAGACTTGTCCCACTGTGTTATTAATGGATACCGCAATAGACTGTTGTGGTTGAAGAAATTCCATGAAGGAATATTTGTTACTGGTGAAGGTATTGGCAGCAGGATGTTAACTCTGACTCTAGTGCTCAGTAATCTGAAAAAAGTATCACATGGTGGGTTTTTGGATAATATACTAGAAAGAAAATAATTCACTAGGAGCTGGATGCACAAATGGAGTTAGGTATTGTGACATTGAACATCACAGCACCTAACTTTTAGATGCCTAGAAAATCACTGTTATTCACGAAGTCTGAGTTAAGCTCCTGAACAATGAACAGGGAGAGACAGGTGCCTTAGACTGATTCACAAAAGCCAGTATGATCCGCATGAGCCGCCTAAGCTAGCCAGTGGGAGATGCCAATGAGAAAAGTGTGCCCTAAGCCTTGTCCCCTAATCCATATCTGCTGGGAGACATCTAGCTCTGCTAGTGATTCACAGCTGGAAACCCTCTTTGGAGTTAGGTGCCTGCACCATTTTTGCAAAAAGCCAGAGGGGGAGGACCATCTCCCTCATAACCCTAATCACTGGGCTAAATGTTCTCACCTGGAATAAGGTTGACCCCTGGTTCAAGTCTCGCTCCAGCTGAGAGGGAGAATGGATTTAACCTTGGATCTACCACTTCTCAGGTGAGTGTTCCAACCACTGGGCTATGGAAAATTCTGATGTGGGTCTTGTGACAGGTTGGACCCCTTGGGAAGCCACCTGATGTGCTGAGATACCACTAAGTCTACCTGTTCTGCCAGCATGGGCCTCCTTTAGCCTGTCTTGTTGAGCCAGGCTCTTAAGACCTCGTCTAACACACACAGGCAGGCCCCTACTCAGCTGCAGATCAGTCCTGGGAAGACTCAGCTTAAGGGACTTGCTCCAGCACTCAGATGTCCACCTCCCTTGGAGTACAGACCCAAAGATATATTATGAAATTCACCCCCCACCCCCACTTAGAGATTGCATAAACTGGGTTATATTATATACCAGAAATAAATGTATTAACTAGAACAGGTGTATTTTAAGTAGTTAAGGAGGTAGCAGACAGAACAAGGCTGATTACTAAGAAAATAAAACAGAGCATGCAAACTAAGCTTAATACACTAAAGAAACTGGTTACATGTGAGTTCTCACCCTAAATGTGGTTCTACTAATCTTCTTCACAGGCCAGATACCCTTCCAGCCTGGGCCCAGTTCTTCCCCCCTGTTCTGTCTTAGTTGTTTCCAGCAGTCATCTTGGGTGGAGTAGCAGGGAAGAATGGATGACCTGGATTACCTCACTCCCCACCCTTAAATAGGATTTGCATAAGGTGGGAGTCCTTTGTTTCCTAGTTTGACCCTCCCCCCTTCCTTTACAGTGGAAAGTTACAAGAAGTCCCAGGTAATGTTTTGGTATCAGGTGACAAAACCTCCTGACTCTGTAGGACCCATGTAGCCATTCTTCACAGGCTGACCCACAGGTTCACAGGAAGACTAAGCTCTTTTGCAGTCCATTGTCCTTGCGATGGGCCATCCACCCTGTCTGGCTTTTCCATTGTTGTACCTGAAGTGTTGGCCGTAAGCATCACCCAAAGTAACATAGTTGAAATACAGATACATAGTCAATATTCCTAATTTCAGATACAGAAATGATACATGCATACAAATAGGTAAATTCAGTGAATCATACCCTTTCCAATGATATCTCACATGAACCATCTTGCATGAAGTATAGCTCAGTTATGTCATTCATATAATAAGCATATCTCCTTTTAAAGCTGTTGCACTGTGGATAAACAATTAAGTAGTCATTGGAGTATGGGGAGTTGGCTCTGGATGTCTCACCTGCTGGGTGAGTGGGCTATAGAGCCACTCATGTTTGGGCTCTCACTTGGAGTCATTTCAGCCTGGAAAAGTTGGGTACAAGTAGTGACTGTGACAAGTTGCCACCAATCAAGATCTCCAGAACTGTCTGTCTGCGCCATTTGTTTGGGTTACTAATATTAACAGAGATGCAGCATTTTATCTATAACACGCTTAAGCCTCTCATTGGTGCTGTTAGGCAATCAATGAATGGTCAGGCGGGAACCAGATTTGGGATATGACCACTAGTTATGGAAATTTAATATTCCTGACTTCTGAAAGACTTAAAAAAACAACAAGTGAGAAGATGAGTGCTGAAACAAACTGTTTAGCAGGGCATCATAGATCCAGTCAAAGGAGCCTAAGGCAGGCTAGGCATCCAAATATCACTAATTGCTTAACTCCTTTAGGCACCTTTAACAATGCCAGTCTCAGTCTTTACTGATCAGAAACTGATAATCTATGGCTCTGCTCTTTGACGTACTCTGGCGGGGGGTCAGGGATAACAAATGTGTCGAAAGCTTCTTTCCAAAAACTGATGGTAACTTTATGTCTTTAAAATTAAGAATTGGAAGCAGCGGTAAAAGCACAGTATACTCTATTGTGCTTCTTAATATGTTCAAATACAAAGTGAACTTCCTTCAACGTGATAGGAAATGAAAGATAATAGCAGAATGTGTACAATCCCTTTACCCATGGGCAAATCACTCAGGAATACTATCCCAGATGGCTATTATATTTGTAAACAAATAGAGTAGTGTTTTGCTATATCACTAGAGGTTAATTTCATTAGCCAGTTAGTTATCTGTATGACTCACAAAAGTATAGCTCATGAATTGCTTAATCTTCCTGGTTGAAGAGAACATCTGTTAGTTTAGATAATAATCTGATTGAAAATGAATGTGGAAAGAGAAAGCATGCACTACTTAAATAAGGAAATTGTGCTGCCCAAAACATAGTCATGAACAGAAATTGACTAGCAAAAAGACTTCAAACCAACATAAGATTCTTCATGTATAAAGGACAAATGTAGACAGGTATTTTGAGGCAAATAAACAATGCATAAACAAGAGTGACTGAATGTTCATGATGGTTTATCTTTAGAACCGTAGATGTTCCACATACAGACCACTCCATAAATGATACTACTTTTAAGAATACACCTGTATTTCTCAACCTGTATGGCTGTATTTAATTAATAAAAATCTACGAATTCATATATACAGATTACAGTATAAAAGTGGCATATTGCAAGGAGGAGATGATATCATAATAAAAACTGACATCTATAACTAGCTTCTTTTGGAAATTCTTCAAAAATATTCAAAGTTATTCCATTACAATTTCATCAGCTGATAAATCATATTTTAAGACATCTTCCATTAATACCTCATCTCAGGTTTCATGAATACCTTGCTAGGTTTTATATATAGCCATTTCCTTCAGAGGGGTATTCCATGAAGGATTTACTGTTTTAAAACCCTCTTTCTCTCTCTCATCCCCTTAAGTGCTCCATTATTGGCTTGTGTTTCCAGTTTTTTCTGTATCACTGAAGTGCCTGGTTGCTCTTCTGTAATTAAAGGTCTGTCAACATTTCCATAATAAACCCCTATTTTCAATGCCATCTCAAAGCAGTAAGCAATGTGATTTTTATTCATCACTATTGCAATTTGTTGTATAAAGTAGTTTTCTTTGTAAAAAACTAGCTAGTCCTGTTGAGGTGAAGGAAATCCAATATCATCTATTCTTAAGCATCAGATAAGTGGCACTTGTTTTGGTGCATGCAAAAACTCCTCTTTTGATGGCTAGGAAATAATTTTCAAACACATTCTCTCTCTCTCTCTCTCTCTCTCACACACACACACACACACACACACACACACACACACACAGCGCAAAAGTAATTTTTAAAAGAGTAGTAGTACATATAAACAAACATTCTCATTGACTGTTTTATATTCAGAGAAGAAGGAATGTGTAGGAAGACAGACAGCTAAAGTAATCAGTGGTTCTGCTTAGCATTCCTTCCATCACATCTTTTTTTACTGTTTTCTTTCTCCCAAAGAAGGCTTCTGATTCACGGCCTGATCCAAAGCCCATTAATGGAAAGTTTCCCATTGACTCACTCCAGTGGACTTTCAGAGAGAATCCCAGCAATGTTTATAGCATAGCAATGAAACACTGTCTCTTTTCTCTCCCCCGCCATCTAGTTGTAAAATTTATTATCAATTCAATATCCTTGAGCAAATGCATCTAAAAAGTACGAGGAAACTGTCTGAGGAGCTCCTGTGATATGAAGACAACAGATTCATTTTAGATAGAAATAGATGGGAAGCAAATAAGATAAGATGCAATATATTGTCCTTAGAGTTACAATATTGCACAGCCTTCTGTGCTAGTGCCACGTCTCACCCTCAATTCACATTAGTTTTATTATTGCCTTGAGACTAATAATTATACCACTGCCATCAGTTAAAAGAGCTAGCCACATAAAAGTCTGTGACACAACTGTAAAAGTATCTGATTTATTAGTTTAGCAGCATGAAAGTCAAAAGAGCATATGAGACTATGATGAATCCTTTGCTTTATTTCTTTTAGTGTCGGCAGCTGAGCTGCTTACCTTATCCTATCCTCTACTTTGTAAACTACAAACACATGAGTTTAATTTCATTGTTTTAGGAGTCTTGAGTTTGTAAATTCCCAGTAGATGGTGAAACAGATTGTTCAGCTTTAGAAAGATTTGTGAATACCTGATATGCAGGAGGGCTGGATCCTCAAATGCTGTAAACTGGCATAGTTCCATCCAAGTCAATGGAGCCAGGCTGATCAACAGCAGCTCTGGTCCTGCCTCTTAATAGCCAACCTCCCAATTCTCTCCTTGGCCACTACCAAGTTACCAGCACACAAACTGCAATCAAAATTATAGGCCAAAATGTGGCCTCTGATAAGACAGCGGAGCTCCCCTTGTAATCTTGGTCTTTGACCCCCCAGTCCTCACAGGGGTGCTGGAACAATTTGTATAGCAGGGGTGCCGAGAGCCATTGAACTAACTGTAAACCCTGTTTAGAATGGAATCCACATCAAGCCAGGGAGTGCAGCAGCACCCCTCGTTCCAGCACCTTAGAGTCCTCATTTGTGGAAGTACATCCAGTGCCCTATGCTGCTCCCCATTACAAACTCCAAAAAGAAGAAAAGTTGCAGGAATTGTTGCAGGAAGTGGAAGCCATGCTGCATGCTCCATACCTTCCTCAAAACTCAGATTCCATTTTGGGCCTACTTTGCACCTTCATATTGTAGGGGTTTCACAGGGCAGGGGATACTCCAGTTACAGGCAAACTAGCTGCCAACGGTGGCAAATTCTGCCTAGGGCATCAGGGCCAAACCTGAATGAGTGGCACTGAGACCTGGCATTTTGCCCCCCTACTTCTACAATAACCACTGAGCCATCAGAAGGCTTCCCATGCCCCTCCTGAAAGTCTAATATGCACTCCCGGGTTTAGAATCTTTAACTGTTGGTGTGTGTGTGTGTGTGTGTTGGGGCGGGGGGGGGGGGGGGGGGGAGGGAAGGACAGCACACTGAAATTTTTCCTAGGGTGGCAGCTTATCTTGAGCAGCCTCTGTCAAGGAGACAGAGCTGGGTGGGACAGCGATGCCAAGAAGAAGCTGCATTCCATGGCATGCTCACTTTAAAAGGCCCCACAGATTTGCAGTGGAAATGTACACAGAGCTAATGCCGCTTCAAGGAGAACTAACTTTAGCTGAGCAGGGCTGGTCAGGAATTTTCTGATAGCTTTTTCCATCAGAAAATGCTGATTTGCTAAAACCAAAACTGTTTGCAGTGGAAGGTCAGGTTTGATGAATCTCCTGATTCGAACAAGAAGTTGAAAAATGTTTTGAAATTGTACACCCACAGGTGATAGGGTGTTTTTGCCTTATTTCTGTGTGAGTTCATTCAAGATTGTTGTGATTGTCTCATTTCATCCACATAGTTATTACTGGGGCATTTAGTGCACTGGATGAGGTACAGTACATGTTGTGATAGGCAAGTGTACAACCCATGAATCTTGAAAGGTGTATTGTGAGGAGTATTGCTCAACCTAGCAGTGGAAATATGATGATGAGCTTGGAGCAACTGGGGGATTGTTGAAAGGCCAGAAAAGGGGATTCAGGAAAGATTCCTTTCAGGATGTGCTCTCCATTGAGTATGGGTTGTAATTATTTGAGGCATCCATGATTTCAAAGCTGCCAATATTTTAACATCTTTTTCTCCATTAACGGGGGTTCCCACAGAAGGGCGCTATAGGGCCCACAGATTGTACTTTTACTCCAAATTCCCAGCTAGTCAATCAACACTGTTTCTAGGAATTATGATGTAGTTAGAGCTCTGAGGGAAAAATAACTCAGACCACTGGCTGGTTAAACTCACCATTGCAAGCTCAACAATACGTCACTATGACAGCAACATTGACCTGTCAATGATTCCTATGTGACACAGTAGACACTGTTAAAATGGAATTACTGAAAAATAGGAGTCATGCACGAATGCCATTAAAGAACTAGTTTTAAGGTAACACCTTACATCAGGAACAGTAAACATTTGAAGTCTAGGTAATTAGCATCTAAAAGCATAGTATATTGGCCTGTAGTAGTTCATGATCAAGGAAGTCAATACCTACTGCGGATTTTCTTCACCACAGTTGCACTCTGGATTTTGAAATAATGATTCCTGGATTTCCGCCCCCGTATGGTTAGCTTCTTGATGCTACTGAGTTTCAGTTCATAGAAACTGTTTTTGTTCTTTAATACCTCACTGCTATACGACTTGTTCTGCATTTATCACCATTCACTATTTTCTGCCCAATGTATTAGCTAATAAAAATCCATGTGGAACTCATGCTTGTCATCAGTAGATAGGCTCCCTTCTTTACTACTGTAAGTGAGGTTTCCAAGCTTGTTTACAGCAGTAGCACCACTAAGCTAATCATGCAAATAGAGAATAAACTACAGTTCATTCTTTCTAATACTCAAGCTTTGATCATACTCAATATATACAGACTACATGGTCTCCAGACTTGCACTTTAACTACAAGTATTTCTCTAGAATAAGTACTATCCTTTTCTTTTAAGTTAGTTGTTAAGTTACTCAAATGTAGGCCTGCACCCCTTGTGTACCAAGAAACTCTTGAGTACAAAGGGGGAAGACTGAGGGAAAGGATGGATCCACTAACCAAAATCCCTCAGAGGGGACAGGAATTTGTGGCAGTCACAAAGCTACTGCTGCACTGAGGCTGCAACAACAGGCATGGAGTGTTCTGCTGCTGGACTGCGGCCTAGAGCAGGGGCGGGCAAACTTTATGGCCTGAGGGCCGCATCGGGTTTCGGAAATTGTATGGAGGGCCGGCTAGGGGAGGCTGTGCCTCCCCAAACAGCCAGGAGTGGCCCAGCCTCAACCCCCTCCCCCACAGGCGCCCCCCTGATGCCCCCTCCCCCCCCGGGACCCCTGCCCCATCCACCCCCCCCGCTCCCGGTCCCCTGACCACCCCTAGAACCCCCACCCCTGACTGCCCCCCATCAAACCCCTCCTCTCATTCCTGACTGCCCCCCCCAGGACCCCTGCCCCAGCCAACCACCCCTTCTCCCTGTCCCCTGACTGCCCTGGAAATCCTGCCTCTGACTGCCCCATCCAACTACCCCTCTCCTTCCTGACTGCCCCCCCCCGGACCCCTGCCCCCATTCAACCCCCCTGTTCCCTGCCCTCTGACTGCCCCGACCCCTATCTACACCCTCACCCCCTGACCACCACCCCAAACTCCCCTGCCCTCTATCCACCTGCCCCCTTAGCGCGCTGCCTGGAGCACCGGTGGCTGGTGACGCTACAGCCGCGCTGCCCAGAGCAGCAGGACAGGTGCCCAGCTGGAGCTATCTACGCCATCGTGCAGCACAGAGCACCGGGTCAGGCCCCAGCTCTGCAGCTGTGCTGCCCCAGGAGCTCATAGCCCCGCTGCCCAGAGCGTTGCACCGGCAGCGGGGTGAGCTGAGGCTACAGGGGAGGGGGAACAGCAGGGGAGGGGCCGGGGGCGAGCTTCCTGGGCCAGGAGCTCAGGGGCTGGGCCGGAGGGTCCTGTGGGCTGGATGTGGCCCACGGGCCGTAGTTTGCCCACCTCTGGCCTAGAGTGATTGGAAGATTCTGCCCACTTATCTACTACAGAATCCTACCTTCATCAAGCTCTTTATTTGGACTTGGCACAGGGACCAGGATTTGGGCCTCACACTAATGCTGCTCTGCAGCTGGCTTCCATGGGGTGGCATGATAAAGAATAATGGGGTGTTCAGCCCTTCACCCAGTAATCATAGTACAGCTTAGTGAATAACATTGTGTTGGCTGGTTTCAAAATGGTCAAAATGAACCGTTTCTTTTAATTTTTTTTTCCAGCCAAAACTTTTCATTGACTTCAACCTGAATTCATGAATAGTTTCAGTGTCCCAAAATTACATTTTTTCAGCATATTCACCAAAAATGTTTGCCCAGCTCTAATTGTAAGTACCTCCGCCTCAATGTTTGAGGTCTTGTGAAAACAAGGTCCTCCCAAAACAAGAGTTCAAGTCTCTTATATGCCAATGACCTGGCCAGGCACCAGCTGACGTCACTATTAATCAAGGGATGTTTTACCAAATTACTCCCCCCACAAAAAAACCCCAAACAAAACCAAAATGATGGTCTTTAGTTCTCACTCTCTTAATTTATGCGGTTTTGCTTGATGTTAACAAATGAGTGTATGCATGAAAATGCCTGAAATGCCACCACCACTTTATATATTACTTACCTAGGATGGCTAGATGCCAAATTTGATAGAGAAACTGCTTAAGGCAAAAGAAACACATTCAGTTCCTGAGGGTACCACAAATGTACAACCACCATTTTCGTTTACAAGAGAAATTGCTTCAGAGTTTGCAATCATTAGCATGAAACTCTCACATCTATACCTGCTTAGCTACAAGGTTTGGTTTCTGAGACCCTGAAAGCTATTTTCAGGTTTTTTGACAGCATTTTGAATTAACATATCAAATGGCTGGGCTGTGTAAGCCACTGTATGTTCATTCTGCTTGTTGGCAACAACACCACATAAGGGGAAAATGCAATTTTCAAAAATGAAAAGAAAGCTGAACAAATTTAAATATTAGCAAATCAACATGAATCAGAAAGACACCAAAAATCATCTTCAGGTTGCACAGAGGGAACTTGCCAGTAACAGTTAGTGGGATGATGCAAGCCACTGGTCTGGGGTTCTCATTCATTCACCAGCACTGAAAATTATCAATTCTGACAAATATACAATATGAGCAATGCAGAATAATGGTATGGATATGGTGCATTGTGAAGAATCCTCACAACTGAAAACTAAATCACTTTTTTGTGCGTTGGCTGAAAAGTTAATACAATGGGACCAGCTAGTAGAAAAACTATTTAAAGGGACAGAATTAAAATCTTGGATTGTGTCAAGTGCATTTCAACATGTCAACTTAAATTCAGGCTATAATGAATCTGTAGGTATAGCCAAGCTGCCCTGTGGCAAAATGACTTTACCATGGGCCAGACTCTAGACCAGTTTTGGGCTTGATTCTGCAAGATGCTGACCGTTCTGGTCCCAATCTAGCAAAGCACTTAAGTATGTGTTGAACAGGTTGGAGTTGTCATATCAGGACATTGTATTGAGTATTCTAGATGTCACTCATCTGGGAAAAAAATACGTGGATGTTGAGGCACTGTCCTTGGACATCACTCCCCAGTAACTAGACAGTTATATACAGTAATGCATCCCTGTGGTTGGGGAGGGTGAGAGTCTCAAACTCAGCTCTTCTAGAATGCTTGAATTCCTAGGTAGCTCCTGGGCAGTGTCACTGCTTAAAGTAGGAAGATCCCTGCTTATTCAATGGGGTGTCCATGACCATTGTAATTTTTTGCTGGTTCCTTGACAGAGGCAGGTAAATCCTGGATTCCCCCCGTAAATAGATATTTTTGTAGGTGGAATTTTATTGAATCATTTGCCTGTGTAAAACAGGCTTGGTTATGAAAATGGCAAATTGCCATCTTGGCAAATGCAGGATTTTTTGCTCTGAGGATGGAATTGAATTGTTGAAAACTGGAAATCTTAATCTTATGACTCAAATTTATCAATGCTCACTATGGGCCTAATCCAACTCCCCACTGATTTCAGCATTGGGAGACTTTCTGAGTTTTTTGGGGAGTTAAATCTGTCCTTAAGTGAAAATTGGTAGCTTTGCATAGGTCCTTGAACAATTACTCTGACACCACAGATACTGCTATTAACTTTGTGCCTCCAGGATGAATCTGAGTGATACAAGCTCTGCTTTGACCTGTTTCAAAACTTTTCAGTTAAGTTAACCTCTTTGAATTCTTTCCAAGGTTAAAATTGCTTTTTATGTTAATTAAGGGATAGTAAGTCTAAGAACTTTTGTTCACAGGCTGAAGGAGGTACTGACATAAAGAGTGCATTGTAGTTTCAGTGTTCGATGTGCGGCATTCCAATATAAAGATAGAAATACTTTACATAGGAATATAATTCAAGTTAAACTTTTCATATTGTAAATACAAATGTATGGTCATAATGCCAGCAAAAACAACCTTAAAACATACCCTGGATATTCTCTCTCTGTTCTATAGATGCAAGACATACAGTCACATGGGTTTTGGTGCACCCAACAAAAGAGGGAGCCCTGAGGACATGAAGATTTCTGACCTGCCTGGATTTATGGATGACAAATGACATTATACCTTCACTTTCTTAAGCTTAATGTGCAGGAGACTACAACTGTAGTGAACTTCGCTGACAGTGATAGTACAAGGACAGCAATGAGGTCCATCTCCCTCCTTTACAGCTCTCTTCTCCCAAAGGGTCAGGTAAACTCTGTTCCTTTGAAGTAAATCTTAACTAAAGAAAATATTAAAGCCGCCACCCTAGTCCCTGACCAATTAAAGCTGGCACCCCATCTCCCAAGCATAGCAGAGTTTAGCACTTCTCCAATGGTTTGATTCTTGATTAGGAACGGAATGAATGATGCACTCTATCCCAAATCTATTGTACTTAAACGAAACCTCTTAAAAAAAAAAAAAAAAAAAAAAAAAAAAACCACACCCCTCCAAAATCCCTGAGCTATAACATGACCCGCCTCTTTATACTTGTTAGATTGCTAAACTATGGGCATACACCTCTACCCTGATATAACATGACCCAGTATAACACGAATTCGGATATAACGCGGTAAAGCAGTGCTCCGGGGGGAGGGCGGGGCTGTGCACTCCGGCGGATCAAAGCAAGTTCGATATAACGCGGTTTCACCTATAACGCGGTAAGATTTTTTTGGCTCCTAAGGACAGCGTTATATCAAGGTAGAGGTGTATGTTATTACTCATAAGTAATCCTTAATCCCCAAAGTAATCTTGTTGAAGACAAGAAGGTAAGGATTCCTCACATGAGAAGAGATTTGCAGGACTGGGGCCAATAGTAATACAGTGAAAGAAAAGTTATTCGCAGTTTGACCTTTCCTAAACTAGATATTTTTAATGGGAGTTTCCTTTAGTAACTAATATTCTCTAAAATATGTAAAAGGAGAGAAAGTATGGAGAGGAAGTGGGTAGGGATTGTGGCTAGGGTTGGGAGAGTGGGATGAGATGCAGAGATTAAAGTTGCATGTTAGAACATGTGAGGCTTCATTCAATATTGATTTTGGGGGAAGTTATACTTGCATAGTACGACTAGACATTGGAGGGTGTGTAGCTTGCATTAATATTTCTTGATCTTTTTCACTCTATGTATGTACATTTTCTAAGCATTTTGCAGGCAATTAAGAAGGAAAAAGAATAAGTATTTCCTGAAAATGCTTTAGTTCTGGATGCAAGTGATTGTCTACTTGTAAATACATGGGGTTAACGTCAGCCCTCCGAAGGTTCACTTCCTGAACTAGAAACTCCATGTGTGCATCCAAAGACAGAATTTGGCCCTACAAATTTACAAGGCTTTTGCTGTACTGTGCAGGGGAAGCAAGTAAGGTAAGGCTATATGGGCAAAGGGCTTACTGAAAATTAATTTGCATTATTGAGGAGACCCTCAAAATGGAATATCACTGCTTTCAGAGTAATTTCACAATGAAAAAAGCAAGGGTACATCTCAGTATTCTCTGTGTACATCACAGTACCTGCCTGATGTAAACAATAGTGTTAGGTTTTGCTACAAGTTTTTATAGCATACTATATTATGATTGAGTTTCAAGGTCAAACATGTCAAGGGATTTATTTAAGCAACTCTGTCTGATTTCCAAATGGTCTACTAAATAATTCAAAATATATAACAGTGTTAAAGTTAAAAGTTTATTCTTCCAAAAGAGCTGGATTTCTGTATCAGAAGATATTGATCACTGAAGAACAGTACATTTATATGGTTATACAAAAATTAGAACAGCCTGAAGCCAAAGAGTAGCAAACATCTAGGAGATGAAATTAAACCAAATTAAACCTTGGAAATATTTTTCTATCAGAGTCTACATTTTCCCTCTTAAATTAAAAGTAAAACCTTTCTTTTTTGACTTCAGGGTTTGCAATTTATCCAGTCATTGCCAATAATATATTTGTGGGAAATTGAAACCCAGATTCAAAAACATTGAAAGAGGGAGAGATCTATCTACTATCAAAGGCTTACAGCTATCCTGTGCTACACTGGCCATTATGAATTAGGTCCTCAGGTGGTCAAATCAGAGTAGCTGCACTCTTTAGGCACTATAAAATTAATACATATGAATAAATTTTAATTTTACTCCACAGTCCCTTATAAAACCTTTGGATTTGCACCTTTCTGAAAAAATCCAACAGATAATTCTTTATTGGTCATGTTAGAGAGACCAGAGATTGAACAGGCATGGAGAGCCAACTGCCCAGCTGCTCTGAAGTGGGTCCAGTACTTTCAGGTTGGCATACAGTGCCAGCTCTAGGATTTTTGCCACCCCAAACAAAATCAATTTTGGCCGTCCCCCCCCAAACATTTTTTTTCCTACCCCACCCCCTGGCCCCGCCTCAACTCCGCCCCTTCCCCAAATCCCCAGCCCTGCTCCCTCCCTCCCAGGTTTGAGAGCCTGGGAGGGAGGGCGAGCAGCAGTGCGCGAATCAGCTGTTTCACGCGCCGTGGCGCGCGCGAGTGGCGGCAGCAGCGGAGGTGAGCTAGGGCGGCCAAGGCACATTTTTAGGGGCAGCAGGGGCGTCATTCTGGCACCGGCCATGCCGCCCCTAAATATGTGCCACCCCAAGCACCAGCTTGTTTTGCTGGTGCCTAGAGCCGGCCCTGCATACAAGTACGTGGACACTTGCACTGACATAACCTATGCTATAGTTGTTTTGTGAACAAAGAGAGGACTTCAACCTCTAGAGCAGTCAGTCGCCTTTCACATTCCCAGCCAAATGGTTTTTTTAATAAATAGAAAATTTTATTACCAGAATATTGAGGGGAGACTAATTAA
The DNA here is from genome assembly GCF_013100865.1 of Trachemys scripta elegans. Lineage (NCBI taxonomy): Eukaryota > Metazoa > Chordata > Testudines > Emydidae > Trachemys > Trachemys scripta. Next base: position 58,018,836 of record NC_048307.1, on the reverse strand, counting down.
TACACTTTTTCCTGGGTGTTTAATATTACACTAAAGGCAGGATCTGCATCTCTCCACCAAAATGAAAAGCCTTTAGAAGAGAGCTCCTCTTGACAGAATTCTGCGCCCTGTGGGGGTGCAGAATTCATATGGCCCCCATATTTCTGTGCCCCACGCACAGAAAAATGCAAAAAAATCTGCTGGGAGACACACGCCTCTTCCCCGACAGCGCGTCTGTTCCAGCATGACTGGAGCAGCCTCAGAGAAGGGGAAGGGAGACTGGGCATGGTTGATCACCGTCGGGAGAGGAGGGGGGGAGAGAAGGGGCTGAGCATACGTGCGTGCTAACAAGTGAGAGAAACTCTGTCCCTCTCGCTTTCAATTGCAGCTCACTGGTGTGGAAGGGTAAGGCTTTTTATTATGTACGAGGCAGGCTATGTCCCGGAGGCAGAAATGTAGCAGCCTGTCTTGCTAGTTAATTGATCTCATTCTCTGAGGCAGAAATGTAGCAGCCTGCCCGCATAGTAACATTGTTAATGTTCCCATTATTAGTTAACTGTTCCCATTCTTGGTCAATTCCCCCAGAAGCATAAAACCTGTAAAAGTTTTAAGGCCTCTACATTGCCAGAGTGATGTAAAGGAGCCTTATTATAAATGACAGTAAGGGAATCCTCAGCTAGGAAGATCTATGCGCTCTCTCACTTGTTTCCTGTGCCAAAGTGGCATAATGAGGTAAGATTACAGCTCAGGATTTATTTTACTTATTCGTTTTGAAAAAAAAACCAAAACAGACTTTAAGGGCAAATAAAACATTTACCAAGTTGTCAAAATGTCAGGACAATAAGAACCAAGCACTTCCCAAAGTACCCAGCCAGGTCCATTAGCAAAACTGTATGACTTTTATGTGTGAAAGTCTGAGCAATTTAAAATTACATTCAACTTTCTTCTATGTTTGGTGTTCTGTAATGTAATTTAAATGAAAATCCAGGATTATACCTAGAATGCAGGGTATTAGTTCCCAAGTGTTTGTAACTTAACTTTCATGTGTTTAGGAAATGCTCAATAGTTATTGTGACTTTTTTCTCTATTGTAGTTTAAATAAATTACCAAAACAATTGAAACTGGTGTGATTATATTGCATTATTTTAACAAATAAAATTTGCAGAATTTTGAATATTTTTGGCACAGAATCCACTCAGGAGTAAAGAGCTGATCTCTTGACTATATCTCACACAGAAGAGCAAGCAATAAGGCGGATCATGCAAATTAAATTTGAGAACTCAGATTGCTGAGTGTTTAAGCAAAATACAATTCCATCATCATAAATGATGTATGTGCAGTCTATGAATATATAAATATTCATGAACTAATGGACAGTTGGAATTACCTACTTAGAATATTTATCAAAATATTACTTCACATTGATAGTCTAGGGCTGTGGCTTGCTCTCATTTGCATGAAGAGACTTAAAAGCTTCCCCTATAGAAGGGGAAAGTTAACGCCAGGTTGGATTGCCAAAAAAACAAAAAACCCACCATCAAATATCAATAATAAAATATCCTATTTTCTGTTGTTGCACCTAAAAATAATTCCTATAAAACAAAACAAAACCCTCAAACTTTGCATAGAGTGGTTTGTTACAACAGCAAAATGATTTCTGAAATTGTTATGTATTAATTTATTCTTTAAAAAAGTTTAAAACATTAGCCCCTTTGGAGAGTTAAAACTAGCCTACTTTGGACAGCTATTCTATATTGTATATCTTCCCTCAAGGACTGCAAGCAAAATATTTTTAAACCTATTTATGCTTTAGGTACTTCACTAATGGAAGTTTTAACTCACAATGCTGTTGTGATCTATTTAGCATCAGATTGTTGAGTTGGATGCAACAGTAAATCAGGGTAAAATGCGTGTCACAGTTCAGGGCAACCGCATGTGTATCTCCCCTCACTAGTCCAGCAAGGGCACCCACTCTCAGGCTTCTAGCTCCCTAGCCTTTGCCTTTCTAGGCGGAGACCCGAGTCTCTCTCCCCACCCCTTCTGACTGGGGTATTCCCAGGCTGCACAGTTCCCCAACTTCACTGTGTTAGTCCCAGCACAGACAGGTTGCCCCAGGACATAACTGTCTTGGGGGGGCAGCAAACAGGAGTAATTGTTACAGTTGTACAGTAGCACACAGCACTCCCTATGCAAGCCTGCTTTATTTGTAAGGTAAGAAGCATTACAGAGAAACCATATTAAAAACAAAAAGAGAATCTACACACATACTAATTAGCTAACCAGACATCACCCCACCTCTAACATGGGCTCTGGCAGCAGCAGTCTTTCAACACTGCACACATGGGATTTCCTTGGTGGTCACAAATTCTCAGCCTCAGCTCAGACTAGATCCAGTCCTTCCAAACCTTCCCAAAGGATCGGGGCCCTCCATGGACTAGGGGTCCTGTCTCTTTACTGGATCAGGAAGAAAGCCCCGAGTCAGTCTAAACACAATTTATTTATCCCAAAATCCTTTCCTTTGTCTGTGGTCCTAGGAGAACTCAGTTTCAACTAGTATATGCACACTTCTCCAGGGGATAACCAAAGGAATGACATTGTATATCATAAATTGAATAAGTCAACATGTGATGCAGTTGCAAAAATGGCTAATATTCCAGGATGTATTAATAGGAGTGTTGTATGTAAGACATGGGAGGTAATTGTCCCACTGTACTTGGCATTGGTGAGGCCTCGCTGGAGTAGTGTGTTTAGTTCTGGACACCATTCTGTAGGAAAGATGTGGATAAATTGGGGAGAGTCCAGAGGACAACAAAAGAGATCAAAGGTTCTATAAAATACCCCACCCTCCTAGACAGACCCCCTTAATCTTAAAAGCTCTCGTTCCTTCAAAAGATCTTTTGAAGATCCTTACAATCCCACAATAGAACACAAATATTTGCATTTTTAATACAATGAACTCCAAAGATCTTAAAACTAATTCAAAAGGTTTAATTTAATTCAGTACAGTTAATTTAGGATATTGTTAGTCTGTCACAATATGTAACACCGTTCTTCTGCCTAAAGATGCATAGATGCCACTTTTAGAAATATGCAGTTTGTATATGCACAGCACAGAAACATAGAATTTCCAAGTGCTGATATATTCTCCACTGGTATGGGGTTAAACAGATGACGTGTTTAGAGAGATGCATTACTGTTCTCTACCATCATGCTCACTATTTGTGCTCATTCAAACTGAGCTACAAAATAGTGTGCAAGTAAAAACAATCCAGAAGCTTTATGAAGCAGTAATTTATGAAGTCCACTCTAAGCTACTATGAAAGAATTCTTTACTGGGGGACACATCAGTCATTTTTGGCAACTAAGGTCACTGACTAAAAATTAAGCATCTCCAGCACTATAAAGATAATCAGTTTAATGACAAGTAAATGAAAAACAAGCCTCAAGCAATATCAGCCTTACATTACTGCAGTGAGGAAAAATGCCTTTCAAAGAAGTGATTAATTTTTAGGGCCCTTCCTTATCCTGTAAGTTATTTCTGACACTTTCAGTGGTGTTTTACAATTATTTGCTCTATTTTCAAACTTTACTTTATAAATATTTTTAAATGGGTGAATTTACTCTTTGTTTAGGGTTTAATGTGGTCTCACATGACTGTAGTATCTGAGCACTTTTCACATAAAATCAATTGCCAGTCAAAAGACAGTCCTGGAGACTGTTTACACAAAGAACAGGATCAGCAAGAACAATGACAGGGAAAGCTCCCCCCGCAATGCCCCATCACCATGATAATTATCATAACTATAAGGATGGATCACCTGTAAGGATCTAAGCTATTCAGTTTCTATGTATATTTAATCCTTAACCTTTGCTGCTTGTCAGTTATTGCCATTTATTGAGGATTCTGTGACAGGAATGTGATGGTCAGAAGCTATTACAGGTAGGCCACCAAACCACCATCAGATGATGGTAAACATCTGATCAATTTCAATCAGCAACCTGGAGGTGAAAAGTTCTATATTCTTTTATAAGCCCTTTATTTTAAAACATTGGTTGGAATTTTCAAAAGGTGCTATTAAGTCACTTTGATACTTTTGAAAATCCCATTGTAAAGGGGTGTACTCACCCCTCACGAGCGCCCCATCTCAGTGCATGTGCCTGCACTTTCTCTCTGCTTTGTGGTGAGTCTTCAGCTACCCAGCCCTTCGGCCATGTCACACACAATCTGTACGTGAGATAAAATCAAACCCATCCAGGATATAAATCCAACAGGGGGCCTATCTCAGTGCCCTCTGTAAGGTCCCCTTTATCGGCAGCCCTATCTCTGGGCTCGCTCTTCAATCAGCCCAATAGGACCTACCACAGTACTGTGGTTTGAACTATCTCTCAGCGCCTTCTGGGTTCTTTCAAATTGTCCCTGCCCTGGTGTGGGGCCACATCTCCAGGGCTTCCTCCCTGGAGACTCTTTGCCTCTCTGGACCCAGCTCTTTAGCTGGGCAACAAAAAGAGTTCAGTTCACCTTCTGGGGTGTATCAAAGTCCAGGCCACTTTCACAGTGGCTGGTAGTGGGGGGAACTGGGCCCACCCTCTACTCCACATCCCAGCCCAGGGACCCTATAGATAGTAGCCATCTGTCACTTCCTTTTAAATAAGCTGCATCACTGCTACAATTCCTGGGTCCCAGCACATTCCTCACCTTTACCTCAGGGCCCTGTCCTGATTGAATCCCAGCAGCCAGCTCAGAGCACCTTTGCATTCCCCCCAGCCTCTGCCAGTACTGCTGTCTGAGATCCTGTAGCTCCCTCAGCCAGCCAGGCACACCAGCCACTCTTGTCCATCTCTAGTAAGGAACTGATCACTGCTCTGCGCTGCAGTTCCTTTTATATAGGCCTGCTGGGCCCAGACTGGCTGCTTTCTGCAGCCCCTCTCTGATTGGCTGAGTCCAGTGCAGCCACTCTTGGCAGCTTGGAGGACCCTCTGCACTGCCCTTTTCTGGGGCGGGGTGTGGCAGGGCCACAAGGTCTCCAGCAGGGGTCCTCAGGCAGTGGCGTAGCGAGGAGTGAAAATTTGGGTGGGCCTGAACTTTAGGCTGAACGGGCAATGACAGACTGTGCTAGCCCAGCTTTTCCCCGAACGCCACACCCTCTTCCTAGCCCTGGTGCCCCCACACACAGGACTTTGCCTGCTAATCGGGCACACGAATGGGGAGACTCAGAAAATGGCAAAGCAGAGCTGCCAGAACATAGCTTTTTGAAGGGCAGGTGCATAGCTCTGCCCTGGATTTCAGGTGCCCAAGTGACACTCTGGGCTGATGTGGCAGCACTACACCCTTCAGATTTGGGTAGGCCTGGAGGCTAAGTGGGTGAGCCATGGCCCACCCAGGCCCCACCCATGGCTATGCCCCTGGCCTCAAAGCCTGGTCCACCCTATCACACCCATCCATGGCCTATTTTTCAGAGATAATTTTTTTTAAATTGTTTGGTTGATGCAAAGAATAACCCACACAAATATCAATCCTAACAAGTGAGTTACACAAGGTCTTTCAGATACCGAATATACAGAATTGTCCATGAGGGACTATGGCAGGTGGTAATCTATTTTTCTTTTTATTGTCCACAAAGCAGCAGTTTGTCTTAAAAGACATCCTTACTTTCAGCTGTTTGACAAATTATTTGTTCCAGGCACAGAAGCCCTTAAGTATTATCCAGGCTTTTCTGATAGAAGCAGTGTCTGTTGTCCAATACTTCAAAACAGTCTAAAACAGTGATACAAAAAAGACACACATACACACTCTCTCTCTCTCTCTCTCTCTCTCATTCAACTTTATTCCAGGCAAACAAACCTGAGGCTCCTGGTGAAGTAGCACCAGGTAGTGAGTTGCCACTGTCTTTTAAACCTACCCCCAAATGTTGCCATGATCCCCACACAGCGAGGAATGCCCACTCAATGGTAAAAGAATACAGTGTTCTGCAAATACATTTCTTACATGTATTAAATTTAATTTTGCAGATAACATTTTAACATGATGGGAAATAAAATGCCTAGGGAATCCCAATCATTGGTTGATTTTCAAGTCATTACTAGCTTCAAATATACAAGCTCCTTTTAGTGTGCATCTCCATTCCTTCTTCAAGATAGGGAAGTGAAGAGCCTCTTGCCTTTTAGGGTGGTTTGAACTAATGTTACCATTTTTATTGCACAATAGCAGGATTCTTATTTTTTATTTATAGTGCCAATTAGATGCTCGGAGTTCTATGAACATAGACCCCATTCTGACAAACTCATGGGAATAGGTAGAAGAGCTCCAGACAATGACTTTGACTTGTTTCCTACCGATTATCAGGTGGAAGGAATTTAAGGTAGTATTTACTAGATTGGGACATGGCTCCATAAAGCCTGGAAATGCATAAAGGGAACCCCCTTATCCCAATGAGGCAGGTGATGGCTTTCTGGATGATTATCTCTTTCATGTTGCTATACTGGCCCCTTCTTCCCCAAAGCAGTATGTCTTCTTCAGGAACTTTGCTTCCATTGACTAAGCTACACATAGCTGCATACTTGCAGTGACTGAAGGGACCAAGCAGGAGTCAATACTGCTTCCAATGGTGTGGATTTCCATGGGATCTGTAGGGTTATTTCCCTTTTCTACACCCTCTTAATCCTCCCCTGGCACCAATCTTATGGAGCGCTGGCACAGGCAAATGGCAGAAGAATGCTGCTGTTGACCCAGCTCCAGGGCTAACCTGCTCCCATCCTTGAGAAATCCAGTAGATTGGAGTCTTCTCTGCTCATAAAAAAGGAGAGATGATCCAATCCATTGAATATGCACCATCATGCTAAATAATTCTCTTTCCTTGATTTTTCACACCCTTCAAATATTTGTAGACAGTTATTATGCCTCCCATCTTAGTCATAACTGAGCCAAGTTATGGATCATTTAGCACTTTTAAAACTTCCCTTAGAAGATGATCCCCTCCTAGCTCCTACTCATTTTCATAGAGCTCACTCTAGTTTATCTATATCCTCTAGCACAGAAGTGTCTAGAATTGAATACAATAATGCCACCACTGTGACAAAGAAAGGGAGTTACTTCTCCATGCAGTGATGTGACGCTTTTGTTTATGCAATCCAGAAATGATAGGTCTTTTTTTTTTAAAACCCCTTCCATGTTGCATTTCAAATTTCAGTCTAATTTCTTGTTGATAATGAACCTCTAGATCTTTTTCAAAATTACTGCTTTTGAGAATCCCTTCCCCCACTGAATCTGTTTTTTTCTTATTATTTTCCCCCATGTGCATTAATGTGTTGATATCACAATCTATTGCTATGGGAATAACTGTGCTGTCACAAATCCAGTATTATCAACTTGACTTCAGGATAAAATACCAGGGTAAAATGGGATGGAAAGCAGCAAACCCTCACTTAAACTCAAAACATCTCATCTTTGGTAACTAACAGACGCAGTAAAGATCATGACTTCAATTTACTTTTCAGGTGCTTTTATGTTTTTAACCAGATCTATCTGAAAGCTTTTCTGTGTATGAAAGTCCTTTAAAATCTCCCACACATTGATGGAATATAGACTTCTTTGTTGTTATTTTTTTATTGCAATGTGAAGTTGTTCTGAACCAGATTCTTTCAAGCTGACGCATCGGAACCCATTGGGAGTTTTCAGATTCACGACTTTTTGTGCATTAATGGCACCTATAAAACATCTGCTTAACAGTCACTCCAGGATTAACAGATGACCAGAGCAGAACATCTTCTGTAAGGGTCTCCACAGGTGCTTAGGAGGATGATTTTTAATTTGACACACAGCAAACAGTAAATCACTGAAATCATTATGAACAACAACTCCCCTGGCTGGCCTCAATAACACAAATGGGTAAAAAAAAAAATAGATGTTTCATCGATTAAACATCAACTTTTTCACACAGTGAAAAGTATTTAGAGATTTGGGAGCCAATAAAACATCAATTAAATGTGAAGAGCCTTGAGATTATTGAAAAATTAAGAGATTAAAATAGTGCAGGTTTTGCAGGGTTTGAAGACAAGGTCATGATATAATTTATTAGTACATCCACAGTTTCCTTTAAAATGATAGAGAATTGCCTAGGACTAAGAACAAAATAGCTATTCAGTATAAATAATTAATCTCAAGAATATAAAGAAAAACATGCCTAAGGTCAATTAGGTGTGTTCTCCTGTTTGTGTATTGCTGGATTGAAAAAACAAAACAAAAACAAAACAACAAAGAAAGAAAAGGAAATAAGACAGTTAAACACACTACAGAAAGATGGCTACTGGATGATAATCTAACTATAATAATGTCACTAGGAGTGTTGATCTCATAAATGGGGTGCAGTATAATTTAGGTAGACAAAAAAATGTTGCATAAGCACAAAATGTATACATAAATTCAACTCAAACGCTCAGCTATTTCACTACAAAGCAACCATACTGCCCAACACACAAACTTCTCTTCATCAGACTGTTCCCTTTCCTCATTAAGAAATCTAACTTCCAGCAGCTCCTAGTTGTTCCTTTTTTAAATCCCTCTTGTCCATTCCTTTTGTTCTTGAATTTCCAAGGAAGCATGGCTGGGTCAAACAACATCAATCTCTTATATAAACTAGATGCATTTTTTCTCAGTTCACGCTAGAATAAATTTCTCTCTTCTGCATCAGGAGAGGATAATCAGAAAAGGATCATTAGTATCTAATATTTCTATCATAAAACTCCATGTACTACATGCAGTAAGAAATTTGAGGACAAGCAAAATAGCATTACATGAATTGCAAACTGAGTGAATATTTCTCCTTGAGAGAGAAGAATTGGATTTGCAAATCATTCATGAACAAATTGCAGGTTTTGTGAGTATTTTCATTGTTAAAATTTAACCAAATATCCCAGGTAAATAGCGTGCCATCTATGGTGATGAATCCAATGCTGAGAATTGGTATTGAGGCTTAAGATTCCTGATTGAATGCCAGACTTAACAGAGGAATAATGAATGGCAAATAATTCATAGTGAATTTGGAATAATGAACAATTAATGCACTTTCAGTATGAATTGAAGAAACTTTCAGGATTTATGAACATTTAATAGATACTGGGCAGCCATCTGAATATTCATAAACAACTGACAAGTAGTAGACAAGTGAATTGGAAGTTTATATTCAAAACCTGTTCCACCTTCCCCACCCCGATTATTTGACCAGCTGCCCTGAATAAGTGCAGTACACAGCACTATGGATTCATTTTACTCTAGTGAATGCAGTACATCTTCAATGTTCAAGCCACAGAGCTTGTAAGGTCTGAGATTAAACTTGGCCGCTACCCCCAGGATCAAGATGGCAAACTGTGTGCTCAGGAGCAGATTAATAGTAGTTAATATGCAGAGGCTTGTTATGTGGTCTATTGGTTTTGTCATCTCTCTTGAACGGTCAAAAAAATGCAGCTGAATTTCAACCAGATTGTCTCAGCCAATAACCTCCTCTTGTAACAAGCTGTACAGTCAGAAGTTCCTTTGTACCACATGCTCGTTCCACTTTGTATCTTTTGCTCCTAATGCAGGAATGGCTTATTGACTTTGTAGAGTGGATAAGTGTAGTGCCATTCTTAAAAACTATTTCAGACAAGAATATTTCTGCCCTGTAGTCACTGCGAAAACCAGATTCCAATTTATTTCTCTGAATAATGTAAACAGAATACCTGGTCTTGTAAAAAAAAATGTCCATCACAACTATTTTCACAATTGTATGTTTGACTAAATTAGGTGGGATTTTTTGGTGGAAAGTGCCTGCTTCCCATGGAAAATTCCAACTGTTCATAAAAAACTAAAAATCTGAACAATCTAAAAAAACCACACCCGAGTGACGTAAATTTTGTCAGCATAAGTGCTTGTATGCGCAGCGTTATGTCAGCAGGAGTTGCTCTTCCACCAACATAGCTACCGCTGTTTGTTGACCTGTTTTTATGATGTTGATGGGAGAGCTTTCTCCTGTCGGCATAATGCGGCTACACGAGCACTCTTACGGGGGCACAGCTGTATCAGTACAGTTGTGCCTATGTAAGTCTGTAAATGTTGACACGGTCTAATTTTCAGGCAAGATGATCACTGCATGGGAAAAAAAAGCTCAAAAGTTGCTTTTAACATTTAGTTTTAAATACATTTCCCAGCCCACACAAGATGTGAATATGGTGTCAAGTGCCGCTCCCATTGACAGTGATGGCAGTAGAAGCCAGACTGTGATGAATTATCTTGCTAATGAAGCATTGGTTTTGATCTTTCTTTGATCTTGTGAAAGTTGGTTGTTTTGTTTTTGGTTTTGCGTTTTTTTGTTTGTTTGTTTGTTTTGGTAGGGATAGGAATACATTTTTTCTTAAGCTCTTGTTTTTGGCCAAAATAAGTTTTGGAAAGGCTGTTTTCAGTGTGGGTTGAATGGAGCAATAATGTGATAACCTGTTCAGAGATCAAAAAAAAATAATAATAATGCCATGACTAAAAGTTTTGGGGGGGGGCCCACAGCCAAGGCCCTGCAGTGCCTCTTCCCCTGAGGCCCTGCCCCCACAGCACCTCTTCCTCCAGAGGCCCCACCCCCATCACTCGCTCTTATGGCCATTTTAAAAGTGAGGGGCCACGGGCCCCTGGCCTCCACCTCCTCCCCCCCCCCCAGTTCTGTTCCAGCACCCCTACCATGAGCCACTCATTTATTCCTTGATCTTTGAAGCTTACCATATTTTTCTCACTTGTATTTTAAGGGCAGCAGGTTCAGAGTTGCTATATATTATCTTTTCTTATCCAGTGCATAGGATCATTAAAATAGGTTACCATGGAAGCAGGTATCTGTATACTAAGACTGGTCAATTACTTTTGATGGTGGGTTACAAGGTTATTATCCCATGGTTTGGGAAAAATCACTTTGCCCAAATCTTGAATCTACTAAAAATATTCTGAAAACTGTTGTCTGCTGGAGTGGCCGGTTCTTATCCACCCCAAAATATAAAATAATTTGGAACAAGGGAAGTAAGAGAGAAGTATAGTATAGTTTTCCTATTACTCTTGAGCATCAAGATCAACACAATTTTCAGACACACCTTTTGCTAATTGCCTTGGCTGGCCTAGTGCTCTGTAATGTGTCACTCAGGTTGAATTGCTTCACATCACTAATGTAGAGGAGTTCTGAGGCACAATAAACTGGAAAACGTGGGGGTGGAAGGAAAAAGTACTTGAAAACCTTAAAATTTCAAGAAAAACATAATCCATGTTCTTTAGTCACAATAAAAGATCTTTCCTTAATTTATTCAGCTATAATCTTAAAATGATCTATGATTATTACACTGGAAAACTGACAGACATATTTTTAAAAGCGATACATGGTTATACCAGAGACAAGAAATACTTCTAGGAGATTAGGAACTCAGTCCAGCTCCCATGGGGTCAATAGAAAAACCTCCTCTTTGTGCATAAGTGGACTGGTCATGTTGTGTGTATGTAAACCAAAATTATTTTTAAATATTCAGGATCTAAATTTATTTTGTAAACTATAATTTATGGGGTGTATACGAGATGCAGGAGCCTCTAGCAGAGGATACAAACATTATATTATATTATGAGAGAGAGAGACCAGCTCAGAGAGCTTGAAATCTAACTAGACAAGACAGGCAAAGGGTAGGAGATGGGAAGTATCATCCATACTTTACATTAGCTAGGAAACTGAGGCACAGGAGGACATCTCATACCAGGGATGGGAAAGCTCCGTAGAGCACAAGATGCCATTTAATTATTTATTTAAAGAATGTTACAAAACCAAGAGAGATTAGCATGGAAAAATGTAACATTGGATCGCAGAATTTTGGTTAGTTTTACAACAGCACAGATAAGAGGTAAAATGAGGATATATTCCCATGCATGTAAGCATACACAGAGACTTAGTATCAGGGAGACAGGCACTTTTAAAATGAGTGCTTGTGCAACTAGTTTAGTGAGTCTATCAGAAAAGATCCAGATTTTATCAGGCATCTTATTTCTCCCACTAAGGGAGCATTATCTAATTCAGACATCTATTTTGGTGTCTGTATCAGGCAAACAGCACTTTCCACTTGCTCAACAAAACTCTCTCAGGCAGAGTCAGTGCTGCAGTGCCCCTTCTCCTTAAGGCAAAGGAAGAGAGATTAGTTTAGTAGAAATCAAAGAGCATTTCAGAGATGGAAGAAGAGCTAAGACTTCAAGATCAGAGAAGAGAGACTTTTGCAAGTGTCAGCGCAAGATTAAAAAAGTAACCCAACCAACCACAACACACAATCAACCAAAACCACCAGTTATGTGCCCAGCAAAGTGACTAAAGACATTTTGGACTCCAAAGGCAACACAGTGAGACTTGCTGAGATAGACAGGGCTTGTTTGGATGTCACGGCGAGGAATAGAAGACTTTATCCAAGAGTTCTGGACTCATGACAAGGCTGACCCATTTTTAAAATGCACGGGTTTAATGTCCTCGCTCTCCCCCAGAGAACGTTTTTGAATAAATTAAATGACGGTGTAAATGGTCTGGATTGTACCCCTTTGATCGACATTAGAGGGCAAATCACTCTTTGCTCAGCCACCCCTGCAGTATTGTCAACCCTCCACTTGACTCCACAGAGGGTACTCTTGATCTGAGATTTGCACAGGGCGAGGGAGGTGGACAGAGCGCGGGCTGAGGAGATGCAGTGCAGCCCTGTGGAGAATAAGCCTGGGACTCCTATTTCTGTAGTTTCCTCTCTGGCATCCTATGGAGCAGCCATGGCCAGGAAGAAGAAAGTGACACCATTCTAATGGAGCTATGCTGCCCGGGGCCTGAACAGGTGTGGAGACACAGGGCTTCATGCAAATGGCTTGACATCTCCTACATATAGGGGGGGCAATGAAGCCTTTTCTGAGAGGAGATCTCTTCAAGGGACTCCTCAGACATTTCCTCAACCAGAGATCCCCTCACAACTGTTGTACCATGGAAGGGGATGATCTGCACCACTGATTTAAGCTCAGCAATGTAGGCAGTTGCTGTGAAAGTTCTTGCAATACACGTCACTGTCTTGAGGGCCCAATCCTGGACCCACTGAAGTCAGTGAGGAGTTTTGCCATTGATTTCAATGGGAGCAGGAGCAAGCCAACCTGTGGTGTTTCTTATGATGTGGGGTTGAGGATATGACCACCTAGCTGGAGGTATGTGTGTGGAAACCTGGGACTTCAAGCCAAGTCTTCAGAGATAAAGGCTAAAGCAATTCACCTAAAGTGACTCTAGCCCTAGGAAAATCATTTTTAACGGGAAGGATTATTCTAGATCATTATTGCTTTTTTTTTTTTTTAAACAGTGTCTTCAGTTGTTTGGGAAACAATTTATAGTTGTGACACAGCATGCAATGAAATTAGATGGAGAATGAATGGGAACAAAAGAAATATTAGCCTGAAATACAAGCAGAACCAACAAATTTGATAGAGAATTATTTTCCTCCAGTCTCTAAGTAGCTAAGAAGCTTGGTAAACAATGAAAGCAAAAAGTAATATACATGGCTCATCTGCCATAAAAACTTAGGTTGTCTAAAGAAACATTTATTACAGTATCAGTAACACTTGCACTGCTTTTAACAGGGGGACTCAAGAGAAAGTCATTTTTTCAGGAACAGCATGTCTAGACAGTTAAAACAATGAAGTAGACATTGCTTTGAAAATACCAGCCAGAAACAGATCTAGCCATTCTAACATTAAATCCAAAAAAAACCCCAACTTCTAAAATAGCTCAAATATTCTTCCTTTTCTCACTTTATTATTGAAAAACTAAAAACATACAGCAAATTAAATCTGATTTGCTGCAAAGTTTGTATGTATATTTGAGCACACTTAGGCTTTGTTATAACTCTGCAGCCATCATAATAAATTAAATTAACTTGTAAATCAAAATGGTTGCAATGCATTCAGGGAAGAAGAGAGCTTCCCCGTAGCTAAGGTTACAGCTGAAGATGCCAAGGTCTGGAACAAGAGATTGTTCTAATGGATAATGTATTTGCATTTGTTCTAATGGATAATGCATTATTATTTATAAGGATGCAAGTTCAACTATAATTAAGGATATATTTTTATGAACATTTTAATTACCTCTTCCATTGGTGGGTTGATTAATTTATTACTTTTTAGGACCAAGATAAAGAAACGGGACCATATTCTGCTGTCAGTTACAACAGCATAAATCCAGAATTACTCTACTAGTTAGATCTGGTTTACACCGTTGGAACTATGAGCAGGATTTGACCCACAATATCTAGTCTCAAACATTTTACATAAGAAACACCCAGGTTAAACAGTTCAGTCATACAGGGACTGATCTTGGATAACTTAGTCAAACAACACTGAGCTCAATGGAGCTCTGAGCGAGCAAGGTGGGCAAGATCTGAACCTAATTGGTCAAGTTAAACAACCCACAATTAGTGTTAATTTGTCCTCCTGGCACACACAAGCCCACACATGAGAGAGACTGTATGAGCTGGCAAGGAGATATCAACTACTTAGTTTCATTATTTTGAAAGACTTAGGGTGTGAAGAGTCCTCAAATAAATGAGTATGAGATATGAGAGTGTGATCAGCTAGAGGGAGCAGAGGACTGTGCCGCCAACTTAAAAAGAAAAGAAAAAGCTGCACATTTCCCTCAGCTCCCATTGGCTGGGAACGGCAAACCGTGGACACTGAGAGCTGAGGGGCTCCGTGCCTGCAGGCACTCCAAGTAAACAAAACATCCCAACTCGCCAGCGCCCTGATGGTCCAGGAGTCAAAGTTTGCCAACCCCTGAAATATAGGGTCGGCTTATGAAAGGGTCATACAGTTTTTGCTATTTTTACCTAACCATCTTGGAGGGTCGGCTTATAAACGAACGGGCTAATGAACGAATATATACGGTATTAAGAATCATGGAAAGCCATACAGTGTTGGAAAAAAGCATTCAGATGAAAGGAGATTCAGTGTTAAGACTGTTTTTTTTTTGTGGAAGGACTACAGATGTCTCAAGTATTCATGTGGTGTGCTGTACTGTACTATAAATACAACCTGATTAATTATGGAACATACATTAACTTAACTGTACATCTCCTGCTCCTGTTGCTTTGTCACAAAATCTTAATATATAGAAGTTAAAGCTTTGTAAGGATGATAGCTATTCACATAGGCCTTACCTTGACTCGAGTAGGAGAGATGAGAGAAGGTGAGTGAGGTAATATCTTTTACTGGACTAACTTCTGTTGGCGAAAGAGACAAGCTTTCGAACTTACTCAGATCCATGTAAGCTTGAAAGCTCATCTCTTTCACCAACCGAAGTTGCTCCAATAAGAGATATTAGCTCACCCACCTTGTCATTCTAATATCCTGGGACCAACATGGCAACAACAACACTGCAAATAACAGTAGGAGAAGTGACTGAGTTTAGGTTATGTTGACTAGCAGCATGCACACCTTAGAGTAAGTACAACAATTTACAGCTGACCAATCAATCAGCAATAGCACACACAATGCTGTTATTTTGTATTTGCTCAGCAACCAGAAATAGCAGGGATGCTATGCTGTTGGGTTAAATGCTATTATATTCTATTGGATTTTTCTATAAAGGTACACTACATTTCCTGCTTTATACACCTACCCCAAACAGCAACCTAAGCACATTTCCTTTATGCTTCTGACTTTGGCATCACTACAGTTTAGGAGGCAGCAAAATGAACTTTCAAGTCAATAATCCCTTACAATTTTTATTAAAATAAGTTTGACTGTAATTGGATATTATGGGATGTTTATATCTACTCTCCTTATAAATGTCATGTTTTATTAATCAAATAGGCAGCGGTTTAGAAATGTAGAAATAAAATCAGCCACAAATTACTTAATTGGTACCACAGGGATCTGAGGCATCAAAGAAAAAACACTTTGCACACAGTTCAGCAACATCATATTGAATACTGCACAGTTATCATCGGTGCTCAGCACACAGGAAAACATTTGGCTTCATAGCACTGCATAGACTAACTTTTATCCAAAAGCCTGATATTACTGATGCTTTTGATACCACTTGTACTACCTGAGATGAAGCCTCAATAACTGCTTGACAAATGCTTCCACATCCATATTCAGCCAATTGCTAGTGTTAGATGCCATGAATAAGTTAAATATTATTCCTCATACAACTCTCTCCCATTTGGATGTTTTGTGAAGTAGCCAGGAGACAGAGAAAAACACTATATTTAGTGGTCTCAGTGAGAGACTTAAATCCAGTCAGTTGACACAGTCATTTCTGTGTGCCACACCAGACAAACTGGCAGTAGTTACATACAAAGAACAAGGTAATCTGGATTCCTGGGTCAGAAGCACACATATTAGGATTCTTTTCTCAGGAAGTTTCCACCTCTTTTTTCTAGAATGTACCGTTACTTTCAGCTATGGGCAACCTGAAAAGGTTTAGTGGTTTTTTTGGTTGTTAACCTATCCAATGAGGATTCTAAAATCTTTCAAACACGTTCTTATTGTAGTTTAAGAGAAACAAATGGTTCTTTTAAATACAGTCCCTTATATAATGGGAAGAATTAAAAAGACAATAGCTACCACAACAATTGCAAAGTAGCATCTCCTTTTAACTATGGGAAGATGGCACAGTTATTATAGGTAAATAGAACAGTTAATATTGATTTCTGAAATATATTCCATGATACTTCATTTATCAGTGATTGTGTGTACAGCCAAGGCAATAGACTTATTAATAAAATAAAAGACCATATTAATGGATCATATACGGAATATTGATTTCTGAAATATATTCCATGATACTTCATTTATCAGTGATTGTGTGTACAGCCAAGGCAATAGACTTATTAATAAAATAAAAGACCATATTAATGGATCATATACGGAATGCATCATGGAGAAAATTCCACCTCATCCCCAACCTTGAATGTATCAGGAATTAGTTTTTTTAAAAATAAACATCAGTGAACCATAAAAATCTGGACAGAATTTGAATCTCTGTACAGTGCAAGATGTTGGAGCAAATGTAGTGCGATAAATATTTAATCTCATAGTACCCAATAATTTTGACATAAGTTTTTCCCCCCCAATTTATGCATGCTGCATTTTCACAAAGACCCATATCTTGATTTTAGTCACATGTGCACAGCCCTGCAAAAAAATTAAATGATAGTAACAACAGAAGCTTCCACTGAAGACCAACATAAAATTATAATGCTGCATTTGCCCCGGGCTACACGTGGCTGGTATGGACTACAGGAGGAAATTGAAACTCAGGTGACATGATACGCATAGCAATATAAAGAGGAACTTGCCATCAGACAAAAATAAATCCCTTAAATCCTTCTTACAAAGTACAGCTGCTACTTCCTTG
This sequence comes from Trachemys scripta elegans, assembly GCF_013100865.1. NCBI lineage: Eukaryota > Metazoa > Chordata > Testudines > Emydidae > Trachemys > Trachemys scripta. Next base: position 58,001,446 of record NC_048307.1, on the reverse strand, counting down.
CAAGAAGAGAAGCAAAATCAGACTATAACTTTCTACAGCAGGTTGAATAAAGCAGTCAACAGCTATAACAATAATGTTTGATCTCTTAGAGATACTGTTAATAAACTTTGCCAAAAAGCATCATAATAGATTATCAGTCATCCTATGAGGTAAGTTGTCATGGAGCACTGGTACAAGATTTCCAAGTTTTCTGTGGAGAAAACTTTAAAGAAGTGATACGACAAGACTTCTAAGATAGACCCATATGGATACATGCAAGGGTGTGGCTATTCCCTTACTATAATACTAATCCTAGTGTGATATTATTTGGTCTAAATTCATTTGGTAACATTCTCACCTCTAGACCACAAGGCTGTGGGTTTGTGCCTAAACCAAAACTTATATCAGTGCAATATTAAGAAGTGCTACATTATTAGAAGTTACATGCTTTATTCAAGGCATCCAAATTATTCTGTCATGTGAAATGTTTGGTCCTATTTAAGTTATTAGGCACTGCACCCAATCAGGTGAAGACAGAATTTGTCCCTAAATTGAAGTCCCTCATAGTTGTCCATCTGGAATTTAAAGAAACTAAGGCACTTTCCAAAAATTGTGCCTTGATTTAACCTTACAATAAAATTATCCTTGGTCTGACTCTGAATGCAGATTGAACAAGATTTTAAAACCCATCTGACCTGATTGTTTCAGCTATGTAGAAAAATTCCAATGAAAGTTGAAGAATACTTTTTCTTAATAAATAAGAAATAGTACAAATTCCACGGAAAATCTTCATCATCATAGTAATGGCCTTATACTACAGTCAATCCATAATAGATCCCTTATCGATATCTTTGGAAAGAATTGTACCTATAGAATGAAAGCAGTATGTGTCCCTAGAGTAAGCAGACACATTAGTTTAAGGGTTGATATTATGGTGAATACTTTGTGTTTCAATATGCTAATAATTAATCAATCAGTACTTATAATAATAATATATGGAGATAAACCTATCTCATAGAACTGGAAGGGACCCTAAAAAGGTCATTGAGTCCAGCCCCCTGCCTTCACTAGCAGGACCAAGTACTGATTTTGCCCCAGACCCCTAAGTGGCCCCCCTCAAGGATTGAACTCATAACTCTGGGTTTAGCAGGCCAATACTCAAACCACTAAGCTATCCCTCCCTGGCAGCCTGGCATATTAACTGTTTACAGTTCAAGCCTATTTGGGGAAGTACTTTAAGAAATATTAATTGAAAAGGATACCAATGTCTGGTATTGGTTTTGACTATGTGTTTTCTACTATGTGCCAGTCTACTGGAAGTAGCATACTGTGAATTTTCCACTAAAAATCAACAAGCACTTTTTGATGCAGAACAATTGCTACCACTTTTATCTTCATGCATTTTTACAACAATTTCAGGACAAGAAGATTTGTGAATCATATGCAAGGTCATGAAATTAAGAGCGTAGCCAAATGTCAAAAAATAAAGTCACCTGTTAGAGAAAGAAATGTGGGTGGTAAAATAATGCAAAGATAAATTAACAATTTTGAATGGAATCATATCTTGCAATAACGGTACGCAAAACGTTCTGATATGCTTTAATCCAGGTAAAGAAAAGCATCAATTAGTTACAATGTGTGAAAAAACAATAGAGTACTGACCTTATACACAATCTCTTCCTTCCCACCGAGGCAACAAACCAACACCTAAGAAAACATGGTCAAAGTATTTGATTTGTTTGACCTACTGACTAACATAAGAAAAGCTAAAGAAGAGAAAGGTAACAGTTCTCTCCACCAAGCACTTTGAGCTTAAAATATCACTGAGTAGTAGCAGGCACCTAATTATTTGTCTTGCTCTCCAATTTCCACTCAGGGAAATCAATGTTTATAAATTCCCAGAGTGGTGAAAGCCAAGAAAAGTTCTGCTTTCTTGAGGGTGAGATCAAAAACTTTCAGATAAACTAGATTCTCATCCAGTAGTGGCACAAATGCTGTGGGCCATGGCAGGCTTAAACTACTGGCAACAGCCTCCTGGCTGAGGGGTCCAGGGCCAGCCAGCTCCCAGAAACTGGGCAAGGCCAGCAGGGGAAGGTATTTCCCAGACAATCTCCTCTTGTGGGACTCCTATGGAATCCCAGCTTAAACCTGATGGCAGTGATACCTCTGTTTGCTCTCTTCTCATGAATATTTATGGTGTAACTTCACCCAGGTGAGTAAATCAACTGTTAGAAAAAGAATGATGCATGTAAGTTGGTAGGCTAGCTCACTGGCCCAGGAAGGACTGATGCCACACCAGAATCTGTTCCAGGGCATTATGTATCAGTTAAGCAGAATAGGAGGCAAAATACCAAAACAAAATAGTTCCTCTGCCCAACATGGGTTACAGTTCCCAGAAGATTTCTCTAACCTCTCAGCCAGTGGCCTCACCCAAGGTCTCCACAGGAGCCTACTTCCTGCAATTCTCATTCCCCAGGACATCTGTCGGAGTCATTTACAAGTGGGTTTCTTCCCCCGACCCAGGGACTCCTGCAGGAGGAGCCTGCCCACTCCCTACAGTTCACATGAGCTCTTGGCTGACCTTTTAAAGACTAGGTGCTCTTCAAGCTCTCACCTGACCCCGAGCACACAGTCTCAATTGGGAGGCAGCTGATTAGTCATGAGATCTAGGCCCATCTCCGGTTAAAGTGAACAGTCAACTTGTGACAATGCTGAATACACAAACCTTCAGACTGCAAATATGCATAAACACCTAGGACTGTGCTGTACATGTGTTAGTAATGGCTGGAGGCACATAGAAATGCTGAACCAGCTGTTGAGAGCTGTGTATACAAAAATGCACATTTGTACATCCGTACCAAGAAAAATAATGGAGCAAATAATTAAGCAATCAATTTGCAAACACCTAGAAGATAATAAGGTGATAAGTAACAGTCAGCATGGATTTGTCAAGAACAAATCGTGTCAAACCAATCTGATAGCTTTCTTTGACAGGGTAACAAGCCTTGTGGATAGGAGGGAAGCAGTAGATGTGGTATATCTTGACTTTAGTAAGGCTTTTGATATGGTCTCGCATGAACTTCTCATAAACAAACTAAGGAAATACAACATAGATGGAGCTACTATAAGGTGGGTGCATAACTGGTTGGAAAATCGTTCCCAGAGAGTAGTTATCAGTGGTTCACAGTCATGCTGGAAGGGGTTCCTAAGGGATCAGTTCTGGGTCTGGTTCTGTTCAATATCTTCATCAGTGATTTAGATAATGGCATAGAGAGTACACTTAAAGTTTGCAGACAATACCAAGCTGGGAGGGGTTGAAAGTGCTTTGGAAGATAGGATTAAAATTCAAAATGATCTGGACAAACTGGAGAAATCGTCTGAAGTAAATAAGATGAGATTCAATAAGGACAAATGCAAAGTACTCCACTTAGGAAGGAACAATCAGTTGTACACATACAAAATGGGAAATGACTGCCTAGGAAGGAGTACTGCAGAAAGGGATCTGGGGGTGTAACATCATTCTGGGATGTATTAGTAGGAGTACTGTAAGTAAGACATGAGAAGTAATTCTTCCAATCTATTCCGCTCTGATTAAGCCTCAGCTGGAGTATTGTGTCCAGTTCTGGGCACCACATTTCAGAAAAGATGTGGACAAATTGGAGCAAGTCCAGAGAAGAGCAACAAAAATTATTAAAGGCCTAGAAAACCTGACCTATGAGGGAAGATTGAAAAAACTGGGTTTGTTTAGTCTAGAGAAGAGAAGACTGAGGGGGTACATGATAATAGTTTTCAAGTACATAAAAGGTTGTTACGAGAAGGAGGGCGAAAAATTGTTCTTCTTAACCTCTGAGGACAGGGCAAGAAGCAATGGGCTTAAATTGCAGCAAGGGCAGTTTAGGTTGGACATTAGGAAAAACTTCCTAACTGTCAGAGTGGTTAAGCACTGGAATAAACTGCCTGGGAAGGTTGTGGAATCTCCATCATTGGGGATTTTTAAGAGCAGGTTGGACAAACACCTGTCAGGGATGGTCTAGATAATACTTAGTCCTCCCTTGAGTACAGGGGACTGGACTAGATGACCTCTTTAGGTCCCTTCCAGTTCTATGATTCTATTATTCTAATTCCAGCCTAAGTAAAGAAACACATATGTCCACACATCTTAGAAATGTGCATAAATTGGGATATTTGTGTACTCAAGCTGGGCAAATGAAAGTGTGTGCACGTTTCTGAAAAGTTTGCTTACTTTACATATGCCTTTGAAATCAAAGTTGGATTAGAACAATTAGAATGATTTTCTGACCAATGAGAGAATTTCAGTCTTATTGAAAAAAAATTGATTTTCTGCCAGAAAAATTGAAATGATGGCTGCCCAGCTGCAAGGTTCTTGTCCATTTCACTTTCTGCCAGTGAAACTGGCACAAGTTTTCCTGGAAGACTGCCAGAGAGCCCTGGTGCTCTGCCTCCCCTGCTCTGGGGACACTGAAACTGAAAACAGCCTTCCAAGTGGCAACTGGGCCAAAAAATTCTATATTGTTTCTCCTGAAAGGGAACTTTCCTTGAAAAAATTTGCATATTTGATATCTTGTCCCAGTTCAGAATCATTTTTCTTCTAAAATGAGACATTTTTTCCCCAGGAAGGAATTTCCATTTTCTGTTCATATCTAGTTGTATGCTCCTGAAAAAACTGTTTCCTCTCCCCACCCCCATGTAAAAACTTGTATTAAGTAATAAAGAAAAGAAAATCCTCATTATTACTGCAAAAAGAAAAGAAAAACCATTTGCATTTCCATGTTTGGCTACTTTAATTCACTATGAAACTCATTTAATGTTTTCCCAACAGAGACCAGTGCTCTACAGCAAGCAATTCTTTACTGATCTGATAATTACCAGGAAAGAGGAATTTATATATAATTTGATGTGTTACTCCAATGGTTTGCATAGTACATGCATAGTAGTATTAACTGAGATGCACACAAAAAGAAGGGAGGCACATGTTTACAGTTAACAGGAATTTTAAGTGAATTGTTAGCATAATTCTTGGTAAACATTGCTATAATCCCTCAAATTCTGGAATGCATTTGCCACATAATTGTGGAATAAAATTACACTGGTCTACAATTTTTGAGAAGTCGTCTGCTTCAGAGATAAAATGTGCTATTTATTATGTATTTTGATGTGCTGAATTCAAATATGACAATTAAAACAACTGATTGGCTACTGTTTCTAAGATATTTAAGTTTTTATATTTTATGTCTATGTATATTGTGTAGATAGAGTTTTAATCATGAATTGTAAACCTAGGTCTTTTCATGTGTTTATGGTTGCTTTACATGATAATATATTACTGGTCCTGTTTATGTAACACTTTAAAAATCAGCAAAAGGGTTATATAAATAAAATTTATTATGAAACAAAAGGCAAAAAACTATTATGTACATAGTTTAGTCCTAGTCAGTGTCTACTCGGTGCTTCTTGGCTTGTCTCTTGTATTCATTAAATGGAGCATCTCTTGTCACTGTCCAGCAATAGTCTGCAAGCATTGATGGGCTCCATTTGCCCTGATAGCGTTTCTCCATTGTTGCAATGTCCTGGTGAAATCACTCGCCGTGCTCGTTGCTCACTGCTCCGCAGTTCGGTGGAAAAAAAAAAATCTAGATGAGAGTCCAAAAAATGTATCTTTAGTGACATGTTGCAACCAAGGCTTTTGTACGCCTTGAGGAGGTTTTCCACCAACCTGTAGTTGTCTGCCTTGTTGTTTCCGAGAAAATTTATTGCCACTAACTGGAAGGCTTTCCATGCCGTCTTTTCCTTGCCACGCAGTGCATGGTCAAATGCATCATCTCGAAGAAGTTCACGAATCTGAGGACCAACAAAGACACCTTCCTTTATCTTAGCTTCACTTAACCTTGGAAATTTTCCACGGAGGTACTTGAAAGCTGCTTGTGTTTTGTCAATGGCCTTGACAAAGTTCTTCATCAGACCCAGCTTGATGTGTAAGGGTGGTAACAAAATCTTCTTTGATTCAACAAGTGGTGGATGCTGAACACCTTTCCTCCCAGGCTCCAATGACTGTCAGAGTGGCCAATCTTTCTTGATGTAGTGGGAATCTCTTGCACGACTATCCCATTCACAGAGAAAACAGAAATACTTTGTGTATCCAGTCTGCAGACCAAGCAAGAGAGCAACAACCTTCAAATCGCCACAAAGCTGCCACTGATGTTGGTCATAGTTTATGCACCTCAAAAGTTGTTTCATGTTGTCATAGGTTTCCTTCATATGGACTGCATGACCAACGGGAATTGATGGCAAAACATTGCCATTATGCAGTAAAACAGCTTTAAGACTCGTCTTCGATGAATCAATGAACAGTCTCCACTCATCTGGATTGTGAACGATGTTGAGGGCTGCCATCACACCAGCGATGTTGTTGCAGGCTACAAGATCACCTTCCATGAAGAAGAATGGGACAAGATCCTTTTGACGGTCACGGAACATAGAAACCCTAACATTATCCGCCAGGAGATTCCACTGCTGTAGTCTGGAGCCCAACAGCTCTGCCTTACTCTTGGGTAGTTCCAAATCCCTGACAACGTCATTCAGTTCACCTTGCGTTATGAGGTGTGGTTCAGAGGAGGAGGATGGGAGAAAATGTGGGTCCTGTGACATTGATGGTTCAGGACCAGAAGTTTCATCCTCTTCCTCGTCTGACTCAAGTGAAAATGATTCTGGTGCATCAGGAACCAGCAGTCGTTCTCCGTGGGGTACTGGGTGTATAGCTGATGGAATGTTTGGATAATGCACAGTCCACTTTTTCTTCTTTGACACACCTTTCCCAACTGGAGGCACCATGCAGAAGTAACAATTACTGGTATGATCTGTTGGCTCTCTCCAAATCATTGGCACTGCAAAAGGCAGAGATTTCCTTTTCCTGTTCAACCACTAGCGAAGATTTGTTGCACAAGTGTTGCGGCATATGTGTGGGGCCCACCTCTTGTCCTGATCTCCAATTTTGCAGCCAAAATAAAGGTGATAGGCTTTCTTAACAATAATGGTTATACTGCGCTTTTGTGATGCAAAAGTCACTTCACCACAAACAGCAGAAGTTATCTGCACTGTTCACACAAGTACAAGGCATCTCTGCTCACTTTGGCTAAACAGAAATGTGTCCATTTGCAAAATCAAACACTGACAAATAAGAGAGCACGACACTGTATGATTTCTAGAGCTGATATAGGGCAATTTGTTCAGCAGAGTGATGTAAGCTTTGTTATGATTGCATCATCCATGACTTCTAGGAATAACATGATGCAATTCATATCATGTATGACGCAATACCAGCTTCAAATTGCATCATTCATTGTTTTGCCTAAAAAACAAGTACTGTCCAAACCCAGTCATAGATTTATTCATAGATCCAGTCAAAGATGTATTTTAGTCATTTCTGGTTTAAATTGAGATCCCTTCCCTTTATAACTCACTTATCCTCCACCGTTCCCAAGTCAAGGGTCGTATATACTGACCCAATAGCATATCTTGAAAAGTAGAGCCAATCAACAATTTTAAGCATCATTTTCGTTCTCAGTGACCCAGAATTAGTAAAGTTTGACTACATTTATTTCAGAAGCATTTTGGCTGTAGAGCAGTGTTACCTGCCTGTGAAAGAAATAGATTTCTCCTCTCCTCAACAAGACCCCCAGGATAAAATGTTTTCCCCCATTATAACTCTTTAATGGGGGAGATTCATTTTGTAATGTAGAATAATTCTCAGCAAGAACAGAGAGTATCATACACTCAAGGCAGAATCTCTACAAGGTAGGCGTTAACTGCTGTTGATTAAAAGAGTTTAACATCAAATTTTAAGAAGTTTTATAGGCCATATTATAGGTCATCTATGAGAAAAGTCATAAGGGCTGATTTCTTCAGGAAACAAAAATTTTAGCAGATAATGCTGATCACTAATTCTACCCATGATACATTCTCTTATTTAGCAGTGTAGGGGTTACATGTAAACAGCTGTCATAGAACCAAAGATTTAGGTCCATATAGTGTTAATGACCTGCACGGATGGACCCACCCCCCCACCACTCTCTCTCCCATTAATATCAATGGAAGTCCTGGATGTTGAGTATATAGCACTTATTATTTAATAGATTTGTTAGTGGTTTATATATTATAATTGGAGGTGGTATCACCTCCTATACTTAAGGGTGCATGAAACTTCCCATTTTAAACCACTCTTTCCATGGGTTTTAATCCCAGTTCTACCAGGACTTGCTGTGTGATTTGGGGGCAAATCACAACCCTTCTGTGCCTCGGTTAAATTCTGAGTACCTAACTCAAAGGGGTAACCAAGAAGTTTAATTAATGTTTTTAAAACTCTTAACAATCCTTGGAGGAAAGGTACAATATTGGCATTATCTTGCCTAAAATGTACTGTGTTGGAGAGTGGTTTCTAGCTTTCAGGTACATCAACTGTGTTTCATTCCCCCCCTCCCCCCGCCACTTCCCATGTGACAGAGCAGGTTTCACCAAATCCATTTATAAATATTATAATTTGATTTTTGTAAATCAGATTAACAGTCACTTGTCATTTGTGTGTTCAGATATCCAAATAAACTAAAAACAGATTAAGGAAATCTGACAGTTCAGAATATATCTGCATTTCTAATGTGGTCCTGCTGCTTGTAATACTTGTTTGTAGATAGCAGAATGGGGGACATCTAGGAACTACTTCAATACAAATTCTAAATACTTGTCTGGCTACTTTATTGCATCTAATCATAAATAAACTGAACGTAGCTGTCATGAGCCTGCATGCCAGTCACCTTCCATGTAACCCATTGATGCAAACAAAGCCTCCAAATCTTAACTTCATTCAGATTTTATTTTCTTCACCACACGCTGATATACTCTGGAGTTATGTTTTATACTGTACACTTCTGACCCACTTCCATCTTACTGCTAGACTGTTGTATTTGTACATGACAAAAAATTAAAGAAATAGACATTCAAGCAGAGTTATTCACATTTTCTCTCTAATTGTGACTCTGGGGGACTTGGTTCTTAGCCATAGAGATCTGGAACTCTGGCCCTCACGTGTGACTTCTGTGTTGTTGGCTTGCTTTTGCTTTGTCAGAATATGATTCAGCTGCTAACTCTTACTATAACTGGTTGGCTCCTACGCTCTGCTACATGGTTCCTTATGTTTGAGTCCTCTTTTTGGATTTCCTCCAATAGAGTTTATTAAAGACAATAGCTCCCCACCCCAGCTCACCTCTGCTCCGCCCCCCTCCCCGAGCACGCCGTCGCTGCTCCACTTCTCCCGCCTCCCAAGCTTGCGGCACCAATCAGCTGTTTGGCGCCGCAAGCCTGGGAGAGAGAGAAGCAGAGCGGGGCGGTGTGCTCAGGGAGGAGGCGAAGCAGAGGAGCTGGGGCGGGGAGTTCCCCTGCGTGCCACCTCCCCTCCCTTACTTGCTGCAGGCGGCCCTCCCCGTGCCCCCCTGCCTCAGCTCCCTCTGCCGAAATGCCAACGACAACCAGGGTGGCTGAAGATCTGCCAAAGAAAATGCCGCCCCCGAAATGCTAGCGATCACCTAGGTCGCCTAATGGGTTGCACCGGCCCTGTACCCATCCTCCTCAAAAGCAAACAGATTCCCCATATTGAGGAAGTCTACAGTATTAATCTAAGAGGAGGAGACATGTTCATTTGCCAAAGTGCTCAGAGCAGAAGGTTTAGAACAGCTGGCTAAATCATCCAATTTGAGAATGGTGGAAAGAGATCCAGAAAAATAAATACCATACTAATATGATCTCAGCAATGGCTTATTGAAAGCTCATGCCACAAAAGCGCTAGAGACAAAAGACACTAGGCACTAGCCAAGCAGCAGAAAAGGTCAAATGACATCAGGCATTGAGAAAATCAAATAAATTCTTCAATCTTATGCTACGGCTGTATTGCAGGCCAAGAATTATTTTCCACCTCCTTACTGGCGGCTAACACATATGATCAATCCACAGCAAATGCCTTAGAAAAATACTAGATATTAAATGGAATGACTATACAACAAATGCCAAGATTCATCAGAGAGCTCACCAACCCCTTATATCAAAAGTTATCCAGAAAAGAAGATGGAAATACCTGGGACATGTGTTAAGAAAGAAGCCAGAGTATATGCCGTGGCAAACGTATCATCGGGCAGCTGGAGGAACATGCAAAAGAGGCCAACCGAAAAAATCACTCCATTGAGCAGTACTCAGAGGGAAAACTTAAGGAACTTAACACGACAGAGGAGATGCAGGGTATGGCACAGGATAGACAAGGTGGAACCTTGTTTGTGCCCCAAGTGTAGGAAGGATTCAGATTCAGAATCCAGAGTTTTAAAGAGTTCTAAAGAGATCTACTTCTGGATATTCCCTAAGCACAAAGGGAGAATAAGGCCAACATTTTCAAAATCATTCACTAATTTCAGGGAACTTCATTTTTAGATGTCTTTTGTGGCCTGATTTTCATTGGCCTTGTAACTCTTCAATTTCTTACCTTTTGATTCTCTCTCTTTTTTTTTTTTAAACTGCCTTTGTCTGTTGAGATTGCTATTTACATTGTGGTTTAAGCACATACTCGAAGTATAACGGATTCCAAGGCCAGAAGGGACCATTGTGATAATCTAGTCTGACCTTCAGAATAACAAAGGACCTATAGGCCTTATTCCCCAATATCAATGATATTCTTCCATCTTCTCTTTGAAATTAGCTAGTTTATTGATTCTAATTTGTACTTGTGGCATAAATTCTCAAAAGGCCTTTTTACTGGGTCTTCACTTTTGAGAGTGCAAAATTGCACATGCACATATACGTGTCTACAATTTTGGAGCGGGAAAAACCTACTTAAATGATTCCATAATTCTAACATTTGCTGTGCACTTTCATAGAATCATAGAATATCAGGATTGGAAGGGACCTCAGGAGGTCATCTAGTCCAACCCCCTGCTCAAAGCAGGGCCAATTCCCAACTAAATCATCCCAGCCAGGGTTTTGTCAAGCCGGGCCTTAAAAACCTCCAAGGAAGGAGACTCCACCACCTCCCTAGGTAATGCATTCCAGTGCTTCACCAACCTCCTAGTGAAATAGTGTTTCCTAATATCTAACCTGGACCTCCCGCACTGCAACTTGAGACCATTGCTCCATCCTCTTTGGAACCCCCCTTCAGGTAGTTGAAGGCTGCTATCAAATCCCCCCTCATTCTTCTCGTCTGGAGACTAAACAATCCCAGTTCCCTCAGCCTCTCCTCATAAGTCATGTGCTCCAGACCCCTAATCATTTTTGTTGCCCTCCGCTGGACTCTTTCCAATTTTTCCACATCCTTCTTGTAGTGTGGGGCCCAAAACAGGACACAGTACTCCAGATGAGGCCTCACCAATGTCGAATAAAGGGGAACAATCACGTTCCTCGATCTGCTGGCAATGCCCCTACTTATACAGCCCAAAATGCCGTTAGCCTTCTTGGCAACAAGAGCACACTGTTGACTCATATCCAGCTTCTCGTCCACTGTGACCTCTAGGTCCTTTTCTGCAGAACTCCTACCTAGCCATTCGGTCCCTAGTCTGTAGCAGTGCATGGGATTCTTCCGTCCTAAGTGCAGGACTGTGCACTTATCCTTGTTGAACCTCATCAGGTTTTTTTTGGCCCAATCCCCTAATTTGTCTAGGTCCCTCTGTATCCGATCCCAACCCTCTAGTGTATCTACCACGCCTCCTAGTTTAGTGTCATCTGCAAACTTGCTGAGAGTGCAGTCCACACCATCCTCCAGATCATTAATAAAGATATTAAACAAAACCGGCCCCAGGACCGACCCTTGGGGCACTCCGCTTGAAACCAGCTGCCAACTAGACATGGAGCCATTGATCACTACCTGTTGAGCCCGACGATCTAGCCAGCTTTCTATCCACCTTACAGTCCATTCATCCAGCCCATACTTCTTTAACTTGCCGACAAGAATACTGTGGGAGACCATATCAAAAGCTTTGCTAAAGTCAAGTAATAACACATCCACTGCTTTCCCCTCCTCCACAGAGCCAGTTATCTCATCATAGAAGGCAATTAGGTTAGTCAGGCACGACTTCCCCTTGGTGAATCCATGCTGACTGTTCCTGATCACTTTCCTCTCCTCTAAGTGTTTCATAATTGATTCCTTGAGGACCTGCTCCATGATTTTTCCAGGGACTGAGGTGAGGCTGACTGGCCTGTAGTTCCCTGGATCCCCCTTCTTCCCTTTTTTAAAGATGGGCACTACATTAGCCTTTTTCCAGTCATCTGGGACCTCCCCCGATCGCAATGAGTTTTCAAAAATAATGGCTAATGGCTCTGCAATCTCATCTGCCAATTCCTTTAGCACCCTCGGCTGCAGCGCATCCGGCCCCATGGACTTGTGCACGTCCAGTTTTTCTAAATAGTCCCAAACCACTTTTCTCCACGGAGGGCTGGTCACCTTCTCCCCATATTGTGCTGCCCAGTGCAGCAGTCTGGGAGCTGACCTTGTTCGTGAAGACAGAGGCAAAAAAAGCATTGAGTACATTATCTTTTTCCACATCCTCGGTCACTAGGTTGCCTCCCTCATTCAGTAAGGGGCCCACACTTTCCTTGACTTTCTTCTTGTTGCTAACATACCTGAAGAAACCCTTCTTGTTACTCTTAACTTCTCTTGCTAGCTGCAACTCCAAGTGTGATTTGGCCTTCCTGATTTCATTCCTGCATGGCTGAGCAATATTTTTATACTCCTCCCTGGTCATTTGTCCAATCTTCCACTTCTTGTAAGCTTCTTTTTTGTGTTTAAGATCAGCAAGGATTTCACTGTTTAGCCAAGCTGGTCGCCTGCCATATTTACTATTCTTTCTACACATTGGGATGGTTTGTTCCTGCAATCGCAATAAGGATTTTTTAAAATACTTTCCTATCTCTCTCTCTCTCTCTATATATATATATATATAAAAATGGAGATATCCCATCTCCTAGAACTGGAAGTGATCTTGAAAGGTCATTGAGTCCAGCACCCTGCCTTCACTAGCAGGACCAAGTACTGATTTTGCCCCAGATCCCTAAATGGCCACCTCAAGGATTGAACTCACAACCCTGGGTTTAGCAGGCCAATGCTCAAACCACTGAGCTATCCCTCCCCCCGCTAGCTAACAGTTGTACATACTTTCTGCTGTGAATTCTAGTGTGCACACATACAAGTTTTGGCTTTTGAAAGTGCTTTGTTTTTACAAATTTGTATTTGAATGTACATTGACATAAAACTTCTCATTTTATGTTTGCCACGTATTTCACAAAAGTGGGTAATTATCGTCCATATTTAATAAATGCAGAAGTTGAAGAATAGCAATTAATTGATGTCCAATGTCACACAGTAAATCCCAGGCAGTGTTGGGATTAGAATTCAGGTCTCCTGACTTTGTTTCATGCTTCCACTACTGCACAATGAAGCCTCTATTTATGTGCAAGTATGATATAGAACATGCAATGTTCACTTAAACATCCAAATTTCATATATTTCCTGTAGTATGAAACCAGGAGCAGGCTATTGCTACAATGTGCAAGGAGCTTTTTTTGAGCTTGTCATAACTAATGCATCTACATTTTTTCCCTTTATTGTTGTTGTTCCTCTTGTATTAAATCACAAGAAATAAGATTTTTTTGTTTGTTCCATTGGTGAGAAATATGCCTAGAAATTTTGCCAAGGCAAAATGAACTCATTGATGTTTCTGTAGTTCTAGTAAATAGGAAATCATCTAGTTACATCTAGGTAATTCTCCTTCAAACATATATCATTAGCAGCACTTGAAAGGAAATAGCTCATGAATTTAATTTGCATGTTAAGTTTGGGCACTTACTGCATGTTACTAAATTATCAACCAACTTGCTTTGGCTATTCTCCTAAATGTAATCATTGCTAGGAATGAACGTTTTCTAACCTTTTCCAAATATATTATGAATAGCAGTGAGTGAACTTTTATCTCTTAGGTAATTTAAAACTAAATTTGTCATATGATAGGCTGTATCTCAATGAACAGTTTGTAAAAATAATTTATGCATAACTATTTAACCTAGAATGATTACAGTATGAAGTAATGTGCCAGTTATTTGAGATATCTAATTTAATGTCTTACAATAGATACTTTTTGAAATTTTAAATTCATCTGTCACAGCTGTGTTCAATGACTTGACCCTGATTAAAATTCAGTCAGCTCCTTCTTATGGTAATTCTCTTTGATACACTATTTATCTTCATAATTTGAATAGAATTGGACACAAGCTTGAAATAGAAAAACTCTGGCCTCAATTTACTGGATAGCTCACCAGTTTTCAGAGACCTCTTGCTACTATACATCAGCAAAGGGACCAAATCGGACCCTCCCATGGAAAAGCCTCCCCCTATAGGGAGGGTAAAGAAGACTCGGCAAACTACCTTCACAGTTGCCTTGGAGAGTCTATGCTTTTTGATGTATTTGGAGGAAGAGTTTTACATGATTACAGACGAGGCAAAAGGTAAAAAGCCTTCAGAACCCAAAACACATGCAGGAAAAGGAATCCTCTGAAAATACTGCAAGCTGAAATTGAGGAGTGTAGAGGGGTTTTCTTAGGGTCGCCCCTCTCTGGGGCAGCTGGGAGCCAGGCCACCTCACTACTGAGGTCCGCTGAGTCAGGGAACTAGCCGGGTGAGGCAAGAAACAATCAAGGGCTCAGGCCCTCAGGCAGGGGCTGAACAAATAGTTCCAGAACAAGCCCAGGCCCTGGATCAGGGCGGGGCAGTAAACAAACAGTCTGGAGCTCAGACCCCAGGCAGGGGCTGAGCAAATAGTTGAGGATCAGGCCCATGCCCTGGGTCAGGGCGGGGCAACACCCAATCTGGAGCTCAGGCCCTCAGGCAGGGGCTGAGCAAAATAGTTCAGTAACAAGCCCAGGCCCTGGGACAGTGCGGGGCAGTAAACAAACAGGGGCTCAGACCCTCTGGCGGGGGCTAAGCAAATAGTTCAGGAACAAAAACCCAGACTCCCGGTTCTGGCATCTGGGGCGAGGGGGAGACTGCCACCCGTAAGTGGGGTGGCAGGGGGGACGCAGGCCTGCCCACTCCACTGCGTCCCAGCCCGGGGCCCTAACAGTGGCAGGCAGCCTGCTGTTGTGTCAGTGGGGATCCTGGCCGCAACACAGTGACATCGGCTCTGGGTGTGCCGCAGCTAGACTAGGGTCAGCTACCCCCGGGCTACTTCCTACCTCCCCCTCTAGCAGTACCTGTGTCTGGTCGGTGTCCTCCACGGAATCAAGCACCATGGGCTGCTCAGGGTACTCGGTGAGCGGTAGGCTTGGCAGCTCCTCTGGGTCACTTCTCTCCGGTAAGCTTAACAGCTTCTCCGGGGTCTGGCTGTCATCAGGCCTTGACTGGTATGGCCAGTCCTTGGGTTGGTCACAGGCTGCAGGAGTCTCCCCAATGGGAGATAGGCCCCCAGCGTCTGGCTTCTCCGGCAGCTTCTAAGCTCTGGGGTGGGGCTTTTGTACTTCCTGTCCTGCGCTTTGACCTTTGGGGGGCAGGCACAGGCTCCAGTGGCTCCGCCCACTTTGGCATCCAGAGGGGCTCGTACCTCTCTGCGGCGGCTGGGAGCCAGGCCACCTCACTACAAGGATGTACAATGTGATCTCCAGGAATTGTTGTCAAATGGCATTATTGCTGAATCATGCAATATATATACCTCCTCATAGCGGTGGTTAAGAAGAAAAATGCCAATATCATAATCTGTATAGATCACCAGAACTTAAACAGATGTATTGTAGTTGGTCAGTACCCCATACCTTCTGTACAAGATGCCTAGGTATTTTTCTGGCCAGGGTGGAAAGTGTTTGATTCCCCCCAAAGCAGTCAGAACAATTTAAAAAAAAGAGGGCCAAGAGGCACAGCAGTGTGGTGCCTCCCTGGAAGTTGGCATCCAGGGCGATCATCCTGCTTGCCTCTAAAGCTAACCCTACTTAGCATGTTTGCTAGGGGCCAGTGGTTTTCAGTGCTGAACCTTCAAAACTCATATTACCAGATCCCACAGAGACAAAATGATAAAGAGAAGATGGAAGCCTAAGTGACAGATAAAAGCTATCAGGTTGAATGCATGCCCCAAGATATATTTGGAGCGCAGCAACATTTGAGTGTCTCATAAAGTCAGAGGAGACATAAATTTGCTACAGGCATTAGTTGATTTGGATTGCTTGATTGTATTTGGGAGATCTCTGGAGGAGTATGGAGAAAGACACCTAGCTGGTGTAACGCTTTCAAAAGCTATCAATTGATAAATGCCACTTCTGCAGAACACCAGTCAAGTATGTGGGACACAAAGATCACAAGAAGATATAACTACATATAACTACATACCGTCATAAAATATAGGCCCACAAAATTATAGAGGTCAAGATGTTTCTAGGATTTAGTAGATGCCACCAGAGATTCATAGAATATTACACTATTTTTGAAAAGCCACTGAATGACCTCACCAGGGGATACCAGTCCAGCAAGCAGTAAAGGAAATGCAAGACAAACACTAAAAAGAGTCTACACAGACTTCTGAATAGAAGTATAGAACTGTAAGACTGGAAGGGACCTCGAGACATCTAGTAGAGTCTCCTCCACTCTAATCCCTTAGAACTCTCTGAAAATCAATGGGGCAAGAAGTGCCCTTTTGGGAAATCATTAATTAATTAACTCATGCCCAGTTTTAGTCTTTGCTGACCCAAGCAAGGCTTTTGTCCTACGTATGGAAGCCTGTGTGGAAGGTTTGGGAGCAGTGTTGTACCAAGAAGTTGAAGGGAAATGGATATCTGTGGCCTTTGACAACAAGGACTTTCTGAAAGCGAGGCTTGATACACCAGACAACAATTGGAATTCCTGTCCTTAAAAGTGTGTTGTCAATGAGAAATTTTTGAATTTTTTAAATAGTGCTCAGTTCCCAGTTTGGACAGATAACAAATCATTGAGTTATGCAATGCTAAGTGCCAAGGTAGATGCAACATAGCAGAAGTATGTGGATGCACTGGCTAAGCTAGGAATTCAGCATTCAGTATCAATTGAGAAACATAGATGCTGATGCATTATCCCATCATATATGAGATCCAGAGATGGCTGTAATTCCTGCGGATGAAGTGAAAGCTATTTGGAGTATGAGTTGCTTAGGGTCAAAGCCCTTCTGGGTGCATGGCAAAAACTTTAGGTATACTGCTGAAAGTATTCTATTAGCTTTGGTAAACTACATTACGTTGGATCAATCCCAATTGCCCAGGCTCAATGATGCTGGCTGGCAAGAGGCCCAATTCCAGGATAGTAGTAGCCATGACATGCTGCTTGCTAAAAAGAAGGGACCAGTGAAGTTCTCTCCAGAGGTTAAACTGCTGCTAAGAGACTGGAACAGACTGAAAGTGATTAATGCACCATTGCACTGAACAGCAGATGACGCTCTACAAAAAAAAAAAAAAAATTAGCAAAATCAATTAGTGCCACCAAGGCACTTATAAGCCCTTGCCATAAGAACCTTACATGGTGATTTCAGACACTTGGGATGGAAATGATCCTGGAACTCATTCGGAGCAGGTTTTATTGGCCTCAGATGGCTAAGGACATTTGCAGAAAACCTGAGATGTGCTCGTTGTGTTGAAAGGGAGAAAACAAAAACTTTACTCACCAGAGCTGCATATCTGGAAAACATCAGTAGTAGCAGGGCTGTGGGGCTAGTAAGAATCAATTTCCTATTACCCGAAAAATGGTGTACCAGAAAAATGTGAGAAACATTTCAGTAGTGACCTACCGTTTCATCCAGGCCTACCTGAGCAGAGGCAGGAAGGCCACTACTGCTTGAATGCTGTGGAAGGGGAGAAACACTTTTCAGTCTATGAATTTCCAGCTTGATACACTTGGACCAAGGAAGGGGCACACAGGGTCCCCTTTTGGAAGAGGTGCTCAGTATAGTGGTAATTAAGGGGCTGACCTAGATTTTTTAACACACATAGTGATCCTTGGCCAGAAGGGTGTAATCAGACACTATGTTGGAGACTTTACATCCAGAGCAGGAGTCAAATTGGGGCCAGCATGCGTTTTTTTTTTTGGTGCATGTTTACACTGCCACAAAGAATGATGCTGTCGAGTTCCACCATATTTCCTGATGTTTAATAGAGACCCCCAATGACCCATAATTTACACTTGGCATGTCAGACCATGGAGTCAGCCAGGAAACTCATTATTGCTATGTTGCCAGATTAAGAGAGAAATACAGAGAAGCTTACCGTCTGGCTCCAGTCGTGATAGAAATAGGCATAGATATGATGCCTACTGTCTATCTTGTTCTCTGCTGTGTTTTTTGCAAAGTTTACAGTGGTGATCCCTTTCCCCTAATAAAGATAATCTTGTTTGTACAGTCACAGAGCACTTGTGAACTGGGAAGCTCTGCCTGTAAAGGGCACCCAAGAAGGGTGCATTCATTTTTTCCAGGTATCTGGGTGAGGCCGATTTAATTATGTGTCAAGAGACCCCCTAGATCTATTGAACACAGCCTTTATTGCAGTCATTAACCACCTAGTAAACAGATTACACCAGGGGTAGCCAATAGGTGTACCACAGGCCAATCTGGATCTCCAGATACTTTTGAGATACAGATCCCAAAATCTTTTTTTTCATCATTATTATTATTTTCTCTGGAGTCTGGACCTTGACTATACCTTGACCAAGAAATTTGGATCTTGACAAAAAATAATTAACTACCCCGGATTACACTATAAAAGAACTAGCCCACTGCACTCTTCCTAGGCTCCTCCTCCCTCCTGGTCATGTGATTGGAGAGGTGTGCTGCCAACAGCTGGCCACACAGCACCTGCACCTTATCCCCAATGCATAGGAGAGGCTGCTGATCATTAACATCACAGTGAGTTTTAGGTGGAAATGTTGCCTGTTTTGCATGTTGCTTAGAATAGCTGCTTCCTGGCTCACCTTCCCACCAGATGCTGACAGAGGCCTGCCTTGCTGTTACTAAGCAGAGACTTCCATAGGTTCCCAGCAAAGGGTTGCATGCTGCACTAGTTTTGTTCCCCCACCTTTGCAGTTTCAGGGCCTCTCAGCCAATTAGCTTAGTTTGACTCATTTTTGCCCCTCACAGTGGAGGGGAGCAATGGAAACTAGAGGTTAGGCAAACTGGTCAAACCCCAAAGCCCCTCCCTCTCCCCCTTTTTTTTTTTTTTTGAGTAACAAGCTCTAATAAATATTTTTTTGTTCCTCTGAATCCCTTGGCATGGGAAAAGAAGCGGAAGTCTCAAAATATAATGAGCAAGAATGTTCTTATTTTATTTCTGGCCTGGTTAAAACAAGGAGTCCTAACATCAGAAGAATAATGGCCCTGTGTGAATAGGACTGGCTCTAGGTTTTTTGCCGCCTCAAGCAAAAACATTTTTGGCTGCCCCTCACCCCCCCCAGCCCTGGGCTCCCCCCCCCTGCATCTCCCTGCCGCCCCAGCCCTGGGCTCTCCCCCCCACTCCACCCGCACCCCCTGCTGCCCCAGCACTGGATTCTCACCCCCAGGGCCGCCCAGAGGTTTCAGGAGGCCTGGGGCAAAGCGGGGGAGCTGCACCGCTTGTACTCACCTGGCGGCAGTCCGGGTCTTCGGCGGCATTTCGGTGGCGGGGGGCCCTTCAGTCGCTCCATGTCTTCGGCAGCACTGAAGGGCCTCCCGCCGCCAAAATGCCGCCGAAGACTCGGACCGCCGCTGGGCCAGGGCTTGCAGGGCCCCTGCAGGGCCTGGGGCAAATTGCCCCACTTGCCCCCCTGCTCCAACCCCACCCTCCCCCACCTGCATCCCCTATCGCCCCAACCCTGGGCTCTCCCCTACCAGTGCTGACTCCCTCCACTCCACCCTCGCCTCCAGCAGGTCCAGCACTGGCAGGGTCGGGGTAAGCAGAGGGGCTCCTGGGCCGCGCCTCAGCCCAGGGTCCCTCCAGCCGGGGCTCCCGCCTCCAGGACCAGCTGGGACCTGGGAGGGCAGAGCTTGGGGACCGCCCCAGCAGGGGCCTGAGGAGCCGGGGCAGGGCAGCCCCAGAGGGACTGGAGCCCCAGAGAGCGGGATGCGGGCCCCGCACGGCAGCACCCCGCCCTCTATGGCCCCGCTCCTGCTGCTGCTCCTGGCTGCTCTGCCACAGTCCCTGGGTGGCTCGGGCCGCTTCACCCAGCCCCAGCTGTGGTGCTGGGAGGCATCCACCCTGCGGCACCTGCAGGCGGCTCTGTGCGCCCCGCGGCGCGGCCCCCACCCCAAGTGTCCCATGCTTGGAGCCCGCCCGGCCATAAGGTGCGTGCGCTGCTCCCCAATGCAAACTGCAGCAGCCCCAGAGTGCCCCCGCTGCTGCTGCCAGGGACGGCTCTAGGCTTTTGCCACCCCAACCAAAAAAAAAAAAAAAAAAAGGCTGGCTGGGTGGAATGCCGCCTCTGAAAATGTGCCGCCCCAAGCACCTGCTCGTTTGCTGGTGCCTGTATTCACACATGCTGAAACAATTTGTTTAGTAGGGGGGCTGAAAGCCATTGAACCAAACTGTAAACACTATTTATGATGGAAACCACTTCAAGCCAGGGGGTGTGGCAGCATCCCCGGTTCTAGCACCTATGCTTACAACGCCACTGTATTCTCAGTTTGGGGCAATATTTTTGCCTTCATTTGGCACATTTTACTTTTCTATTTCTTACTCTCTCCTGTTTTCCATCCTGTTTTTATAAAAACTGTGCTCAGAGTTTTCAGATGGCTAGTTTTCAGACTATCCACTTTAATTCCAACCTATTTCTGAAGAATCAACAATAGTGTCATTCTCTTAATGTGTAAGCAAAATGGGATTGAGCTAAGAATGCTCAGCAAGCAATTCAGATTTTTCTTGCTCTTGTAGTTTTATGTCTCAGTTTCAATATCATTTTACCATTTTAAAATAAATGTTGTGTTAATTTCAATGAATTAATTCTTTATTTGTGAGTGAATCATTTTATACTTCTTAAGTGCTTTAGGTGTAATCCCTGTAAATTATCTTTATATTTCCAGTAAAATACGATTATGTTCTTCTTGGAATAACCTCATTTATGTCACTCTACCAGGAAATGTGCATAAAAATGATAATGGGAATTAAATGCAATCATTTCCCCACATTAATTACAGAAGTAACTATAGTGGTACTCCATTTGAGAAAAAAAAATTTGCTTTAGCCAATCAACTCCATGACTGAAAGAGTGAATTAGCAATTTCAAAGAACTTTCCCCCCACCGACTTATTGATCTTAGAATAAAATTCATTCATGCATGTGTACTGGATGAGTTATAGAATAGATTATTTTAATTCTTATATATAGTGGCTGGAACCTCAACTGCAACAGATGCTTACTTTTATTTTAGTATAAAGTCATGATGTGCATTAATTTCATTCCTAGCAACTGATCTCTGATAATAGGTACGTCCTAGAGCACCATCAATGAGCTATTATTCTCAATGACAAGAATGGTTCAGAATGGGCGCAGAACCTGAACCTACTGAAATCAACACCACCTCTTTAATTGACAGTAGCGCTGCAATATTAATTAAGCACAATATGGTTCGTGAGAAGTACGAAAATAGACAGGACAAAGCAGGAGAAAAGGTAGCGTAGGGAATTATCTGGCACTGAGTAAGAAGGCTGAGTACACAAATATGGGGACTGTCTGCAGAGTATTTTCTCTGAGGACCCTGGACTCTGAAGCTTGCTTCTTATCTTGGTCTGAAATAGCTTGAATTTAATGACTTTCTGGGCACACTTCACAAAGTTGGGGGGAGGAAAAAGAGAGAAAGAAGGGGGTGGGCTAAAGGGGCTGTTTTATTGCTTTGATTTATAGCTGACTGAGTTCATTCATTATTTCTATGTGATTACATTGCGCTGCTGGGTGGACATCATTTGTGAATGTAAATATAATTAATTGATAAAGTGCCTGGACCTTTTGTATGGACATTTAAAAAATGGTTATTTAAATCAAAAAGGGAAAAAAGCCTACATGTTTTTCACCCCCTTTAACTTTTATGACTCTGTGAGTGTGTTGGCAGTAAGCACGGTGAATTAAAAATATTAATAATCAAAGGATATTATTATTTTACCAAACTGGATGAAGTTTGAAGCCTTTCCTTTAATTTTTGTTTTACTTGATGGCCCAGTTTGGTAACCCATCTGCAATTAAAATCCCACTGACCACCCCCACCAGATTTCTGGCGCTTGGAAGGCTGGTGATTAATTTGAAATACTCTAGATACAATGTTGACCTGATACAGGTACCAGTCCCTAGTTTAAACACTGCACAGATGGAAGATGAGCTCTAAGTTAAATGTGGTTTAATTTCAACTATCAGGAGAAAACCACGGCAGTCTACAAACATTTTAGTTTTAATCGTCTGTTCATTTGTCTAATGAATCAGGGATAAAGGCTCCTGCTCTAGCAGGAAATATTTTTAAATGGTTGAAGAGGAAAAGGACTGGGGACAGTGGCTGAGCAGCATTTTTCTGCCAATATATGGAAGTCCCTGACTGAGGGGACTGAGTGGATTTGGCAGGGGAGGGTGTATCAGGTTGGAAATGGAAATAACTAGCAGAAAAGCAGGAGATGTTAATGCTGCCTTTAACATCTTCACTTCCTTTCAATGTTTTTTTTCCTGTTCTTATGTAGAACAAAGCAACAATGGGAAGAGCTGGTTTACGGGTAGGGCTTAAAAGCATACCTGATAATTTTCTCTGAGTTCTTCCCACATTCTGCCCCTGCAGCCAAGTTGACCACTTCCTGCAAGGATGGTTAAATATTAGGTTTGCGCCACAGCTCATAGAGAGCCGAGCTGTTCTATAAAAATTAGAGGATGAATGAAACAGATGCAATATATTTGGAATTTAGAAAAGCATTTGCTATGATGCCTTGAAGCCTCACTGGAAAATATCATTTGCTTAGAAGCCCTGTCATATGGAGTAAAAATAAACTAAACAATTGTACACAAAGGTTGTGTTGTTGTGATGTTCACAAATGACAATACATGGAGTTGGGGAGAAGTATCTAGTGAAGTATTAGAGATACAATTTAAGCCCATCTTATTAAATATCTTCATTAGTGATATTACTTATTCCCTCTTCAGAATGTTACTGAAATTCAAAGTCTATCTTACACTGGGAGATGTAGCAAACACTAAATGAGACAATATAAAGGGATAGAGGTATAGAAAATATAGAGATATTGGAACCTTGGAATAATGGGCTGCATTAATAGGAGCATTACCAGCAGATTGAGGGAAGTGATTCCACTCTACTTGGCATTGGCGAGGCCACATCTGGAGTATTGTGTCCAGTTTTGGGCCCCTAACTACAGAAAGGATGTGGATAAATTGGAGAGAGTCCAGTGGAGGGCAACAAAATTGATTGGGGGCTGGGGCACATGACTTATGAGGAGAGGCTGAGGGAACTGGGCTTATTTAGTCTGCAGAAAAGAAGAGATTTGATAGCAGCCTTCAACTATCTGAAGGGGATTCCAAAGAGGATGGAGCTCGGCTGTTCTCAATGGTGGCAGATGACAGAACAAGGACCAATGGACTCAAATTGCAGTGGGGGAGTTCTAGGCTGGAAATTAGGAAAAACTATTTCACTAGGAGGGTGGTGAAGCACTGGATTGGGTTACCTAGGGAGGTGGTGGAATCTCCATTCTTAGAGGTTTTTAAGTCCCAGCTTGACAAAGTCCTGGCTGGGATGATTTAGTTGGGGTTGGTCCGCTTTGAGCAGGGGGTTGGACTAGATGACCTCCTGAGGTCTCTTCCAACCCTAATCTTCTATGATTCTATGAATGCAAGCTAATACACTACTGGGGGGTGGGGAGGGAAACTGCAACACAGTTATTTGGAGAGATAAATCTAGGAAGTAGTAAAGTTGACAAGACCTGGTGGTGATAGTGGGCAGCAAATTAGACATAAATTGGCAATGGAGAATGCAATTTTGGGCTGTATGCATAGAAGCATCACATCACAGACTGTAGACATAGTTCTGCTCTGCACTGGATGGGTGTGACAGCTCCTGAAATGCTGCATTCAGTTTTTTCTAGGCATCACATCACCAGAAAGGGACAAATTAGAACTAAGAGAATAACAGAAGTGATCAGGGGGCTAGAGGGACTAACTTATGAGGACAGGATAAAACATTATATATATATATATATATATATATATATATATACACACACACACACACACACACACATTTGGTAAAGTGATAACCAAGACAAAAAATTAATATTTAGAAGGTGTAAATGCTAAACGCAGTATTTGGGCCTTTCAGTCACAATGCAGGTTGGGCACGTGGGGCGGGGGTGGATGAGGACTTTTTGGCTGACTCATTCAGAATTATTCCGGTGGCTCTTAGGGAAAGCACCCTTTCACAGTGTGAAAAATTCGGATTCCACATCCACTCTGCTCTCCTGGTAGTTATGACACAGGGTGGGACAATGCCCTTTGCTTATTCAGACCTCCTTTGGAGAAAGACTAAAAGTTCTTGCACTCACTACTGGTGGTATGGAGGGTGCAGAAGGAAAGGATGGTTTTCATGCTCTCTGTCTTGCACACTTCTGCAAGGTCAGCCCCAAGAAGGCCCCAAGGATAAGAGGAATATTTCAGGGTGGCACATGGAAGATGTGATTAAATTAAGAAAGGGAAGTTTAGGCTGCGTTTAGAGAAAAACTTCTTGAGTATGAGATCTGTTAGGGTGTTGAAGAGTCTCCAAAGAAAACTGCCAAGGTTCCCTTGTGTGGGACATTTAAAGCTAGACAGCATTCTCTAGGGAACACTTCTGTATTGACAGGAAGACTGATTGTATGAGCTAAGAGGTCTTTCCTAGATTCAATAAAATAGCAATGATAATAGAGTCAGATATCAGTAATAAGAAATTGAAAACAAGATCATGCTGATAACATTAAAAATGCATTGAATGATTATCACTACCAGCAGTACAATGCAGGCCTTTAGATACTTTAACTGTATTGTTATTCTGGCACAGCCCCACTAGTAGAAGCATGATCAAGAGTCCCTTTGATTGTTGACCAACAATCCCTACCAATCCTTGTTATCTACAGAGAAATAGCAAAAAAATACCCTTTCAAAAAGTAAGAAACTGTCCTTCTTCCAGCTAATATCTGAAACAAAATTATTTCCCTTCACTGCACCATGAGAAAATCATTTCCTTGGCTGACTGAAAACATGTTTCTCGCCTTTAAGGATGACATTTGAAAAACCATTTCACAGGATTTTTTTTCTTTTTATTTATAGCAGGAAGTATTTTGAAGCCTTCAGCCTTTTTTTCCCTCTCACTCATTTATTTAGTGTTATACACACATACATTAAGAAGGAGCACCCATTACTTGCTCTAGACTCTTCGACAATTCCTAAGTACACAGCCATGAAAGGTACCACTTCAGTAACCCCTGTCAATCATTAAGAATTAACAACCAATAATCTAGCAGGAACTACCCCCTCCTCCCCCAAAACCCCCTCACAAAACCAAACAAAATGGATCTTAAATTGCTCCCACCACAGCCTTCCAATTCCTTAAAGATAGGTGTGGTAAGCTTAATTATAGACAGGGCCGGCTCCAGCATTTCTGCCGCCCCAAGCAAAAAAAAAAAAAAAAAAAAAAAAGCTGCTATCGCAATCGTGACTGGCGGCGGCAATTGGGGAAAAAAAAACACGCGATTGGCAGCGGCAGTTTGGTGGCAAGTCCTTCACTCCTAGAGGGAGTGAGGGACCTTCTGCCCCCAAATTGGTGCACATGCTGCCCCTCTCCCTTGGCCGCCCCAAGCACCTGCTTGTTAAGCTGGTGCCTGGAGCTGGCCCTGATTATAGACCTCTTCTTATCTTATTCTTCTAGATCCAGACTTCTCAAAAATAAAATGAGTTTGTGGCTAGAAGTCAGCCTGCTGAGAGCCATAGTAGCCAGAGATAAACCCAAGATTTCAAACCCACATTATTCAATACAATATTAGTAAAATCAGTTCCCAGCCAGCACCTGATCTCAGATCATCCTCCCAAGACAAATGAACCCAAAGTGGAATAATCCTACTTTTCCTTAAACTTTCAAAAACAGGAGAGTCTCATCCATCTAATCTGTGAATCCAGGGCATCTTGGTGATCTATGAAAAGCATAACTGTAAAACCACAAACATTGGCATGGGGATGTGGAGACTGCTACAGTATCTACTTTTGCCAAAGTGCAAAAATTTAGACATCTAGTTAGGGTGACCAGCTGTTCCATTTTTAAAGGGACAGTCCCGTTTTTTGGGACTTTTTCTTATATAGGCGCCTATTACCCCCCATCCCTTGTCCCGTTTTTTAACAGTTGCTATCTGGTAACCCTACATCTAGTCATTTGACAGTGCCCCATCAAGCTAAACTTTCCAAGTCTTTCAGAGAATCATTTACTCATGCATTAAAGTTAAATAATTTCATATGTGTAAGCAGAGTCAGGATGAGCTCTACCATGACATCTGGTGGTGAATTATGGCGAGTGTGGAAAAGAACTCCAGGGGCTGATCTTGTTTGCATAGGCACACCCACTCGCCTGGCATGAAACAACAGCAACTCAAAGTGGTTACTTTGGCTGGTGTGGGATCCCCAATTTTCTCTGTTATTGGGGCAGGAAGAATAAAGTTTTGTTACCCTGATTCTGTGAATCAAGGCCAGTGGAACTGTTGTATGACAGAAGGACTGAGTGAGTCCTTCACCATTACCTAAGTAGCACTTGCTTGACAAGGGGCATGGGTTACAAAACCCAGTGAATGGAGAGAGGATGGGGACAGGTATTTGTACCTGATGGTATGGGCCCCCTCTGAGGGCCTCAACACACTAATTGCACTACCTCTTCTCTCCACTGTTGAATGTCAGAACTAACTTTGATTCCATTAGGAGTCTAGTTACAGGCTGCTGAGCTGAATTCACTTTGGGCCAATGGTGCACTAGCACTGGGGCTCCCCTACTATGAGCTGAAATTACTAAGAGCTGAAATCACAAAAGAGCTAAAGTTATTAAGAGCTGAGATCTGTGAGTGCTGTGTTAACTAGTGGGGGAGCCTGAAGCTATATTGCTAAGCAGCTGGCGGAGCAATTTGTGGGGACGACTGGAGGAGCAGCGAGCGGCGCAGAGCCTTGCGGGACGGTTGGAGCGGCCCAAGGAAGGGCGAGCGGAGCTGTTTGCGGGGATGGCTGGAGCGGCTCACAGGTCGGTGAGCGGAGCGGAGCAGCTTGTAGAGCGGAGCAGTTTGTGGGATGGCAGGAAGTGGACTGGCTCGTGGTGAAGGCTGTGGCGGAACCCCACGGAGAGACGGCCGGCCGGCCTCAGATCATATAAGGTGCCCCTTAACACCCTGCGTGCCCCCCCTTTTACTCTGGGGCTGCACTGACCAGGGACAGAGACTTTGGGGTCTGTTGGACTTTTGGGACTTTAGGTGGTTGCTGGACCCAAGAGACTTTGGGGGTGTTCGACTTTGGGGACTCTGGGTGATTTTTGGGTTGCTGGATTCAAGAACCAAAGGGAAAGGACGCAGCCCAATTTGCTGGGGTGGGTTTTTTGCTCATGGTTTGTGTTATGAATCCTGTTTGTGGTGTTTTTCCAATTTAATGCTGATGTCGTTTACCTCATGTTATTAAACATTTTCTGTCACACTCAGACTCCGTGCTTGCGAGAGGGGAAGTATTGCCTCTTAGAAGCACCCAGGGGATGGTATGTCATTGTCCCAGGTCACTGGGTGGGGGCTCGAGCCGGTTTTGCATTGCGTTATTGAAACGGAACCCCTAGATACAGAACCGGGCCCTTGTTGCTGCCAACTTAGATGGGCAGAAGGGTTACATATGCAAAACTATGGATTATGTTATGGCCTATTCTGTAGTTAAGATGAACACTATATAACTGCATTCAGAGACACTGCTCTGGCTTCGGACGTACCTGATCAGATGTGGAAGTTGTCTCCTTTTGACATTCTTCCTCATCCTTGGGGCTAATTAAGCAGTAAATAAAAACATATTTTAAACAACTTTCTAGTCATAAGAGAGACAAGAGGGAGGTAAAATCTTGTATTGAACCAACTTCTGTTGGTGAGATAGATAAGCTTCTGAGCTACCCAAAGCTCTTCCTCAGGTCTGGGAAAGATACTCAGGTTGTCACAGCTAGATACAAGGTTGAACAGGTAGTTTAGCATAAGTAATTAGTAGTCATTAGTCTGAATAATTTAGTTAATAGCAAACTTGGTTCCTGACAAGCTCTTGAGCCTTAGTTGTTGAAAAATAAATAAGTAAAACCCGCTAAAGCTAACCCACCCGTGGCTCATGCTTGTTCATTCTAGCTGTGTACATCTAATACCTTCAGACTTACTGCACTTTATATTGTACAAGATTTAAAACAGAAAGGATGACACAGCGTCTGATGCAGTGATTATTGCGAATGAAAGGAGAAAAAGGGAGAATTAAACAACATGGAAACCAGGAAAGACTACTTCAGACACAAGGGGCTAAGCAGCCAGATAGTCTCGCTGGGAAACTCCCCCTTGTGTCATGTAGGGGGATATTTGGCACCTAGCAGAAAAATCTCTGCTATGCCCCGCACTAGAATCCTTCCCACAGAATGAAGACAAGGAGGGGTCATGGCTCAATTCTCCACTGGAGTAAGGTTTCTGAGGGACCTTGTGTCATTTGCAAGAGTTAAAACTGCCACCTTCAAATTTAATTGGCACTAGAGGTGGGTGGCTGAAAATCATGGAGCTGTGACCAGCTCTCTAACAGCCTCCCATCCCAATCCGTCCATTGTACCCAGTGGAGAATTAATCCCATTTTTGGCATTTTGTTTTGAATTTTTTAAATATGTAAAATATTTATTCTATGCTGTATTTTTCTTTTTGCACTGAAATTAAGTGAACCCTCAAAGCGGGTATTCATACTCAAAAGAGAGAACCATTGCATTTTACAATATAGGTATAGGGGCAACTAGTACAAAAAATAACAGGCAATATCATTCTATTAGTGTTAAGCAGGTTACTGATTTATTTAACATGAAGTAATGCTTAGCATGATTTGATTCCAGGGGCTTTAAAAATGAGTTACACATAATGTAATATATAGAACATGCAGACATCATTAGTAAGAGACATAAGGGAAAAGCATGAAAATTAGGAAAATATTTAATCCAGAAAATAAAGATACTAATCTAAAGTTATGGAACAAAAATTAAAATACTTGGTAGTATTCGTGGGGATGAAAAGGCGTCTGCTGCTGGCAGGAGATGGTAGAGAGGACACCATGTGCGGAAGTCTGCAGCGATGATCATCATCATTTAAACTGTTTATTTAGAATGAGAGAAATTAGCTAGAAACAGAAATATAGAAACACGAGGCTATGGAATTTGTCAGGGATAATTTTACGATGAGGCTTTCTGACTAATTCAAGCTCTCCTGGTCATTATGATATGGATTATAAAATTATGCATTTCCTTTTGATTTAGAATAAATGAAGTGTGCGAATGCCCAGGCTCTGAGTGTCCTGCCAATTATCTAGAATGACAAAAACAAAATACAGCAGACAATTAAATGCCAACACATCAGCCCACCCATCCACATCTCTTCAAAGGCCAGGTGCAACAAATGAGCCAATGACTTACTATGGTTCTTAAATTATTTGGTCTAATTGGAAACCTGGGAAATTCTCAAATCTCTATTTACAGACTTGGAAACAACCCTTGTGATCCACTGAATACCTCATACAACCCAGTAATACCAGAGAGTGTTTTGAAAGATAATGGGAACATGGTGCATGGAGAGCTTTTCTTTAATTTAAAACAATATAATAGATTGATACCAGTACTAAGTGGCTTCGGGAATAATAGAAACTCATTGGACCAAATAATTAAATGAGAAACTGATATTAAAAAAGCATTTAGAACTAATGAATATTTCATTGAAGTGTCTGTTGACATTAAAAAGGACATATGACATGCTTTGGAAGGATGGATTATTCATCAAATTTTAAGGATTGGTATAAATGGCAGCATAGCCTGTTGCTCACTCCTAGCACAGGCAAAACTCCCACTGAAGTCACAGGGAGTTCAGCACTATTCCAGCCCTCTTTGACTTTAGTGGGAGTGTAGGTTGAACGAGGAGTGCTCAAGAGAGAGTCAGATTTTTAAAGGCCAGAAGGGACCATTCGATCATTTAGTCTGATGACCTGTATAACACAGGCCATAGAATTTCATCCAGTTACCCATGTGCCCAACTGGAGAACTGGTATTTCCAAAAGCCATGAACATTTCCCAAGTGTGGGTGGAAACGGAAGACCAAATCTTCCGGCCTCAACTAGAGTGCCAAGTAGATCTGAGGGGGATTTGGACTTGTCATTTGAGATTTAAAATAGTGCTCCTTAGGGCAGTGCAATTAGTTTTATTATACACGTGAAGAATTTCAACCAAACAGCTGAGAAAATGTGTACCGTCAACAATAACACAGATATCCACATTAATGGTGTATATCAGAAATCAGACAACTCATTTTCCATTTTCCCCCAAATAATTATTCACTCTTTAGTCTCTCAGTTGAACAATTATTCTCCTTAATCTTTACCCCACATCAAAGTAAAAGCAATGAAAACGGAGAAGGCAGCAATACAACTTCCTCTCAACCCCTCCTAGTGTTATTTATACAGTAAAACCAAATGAATCAATAACAGAACAACATTCGTGACATTGGACTAAAAATATCCCAAACAATGAAGTGTCCATACCTGTCCTAAGAGGTCCATACCTGTCCTAAAAAAAAAAAAAAAAAAAAAAAAAGTAGATGAATCCCAGTAACTTGAAACCCTCTAAATCAGAATAGTCTACTTTCAATTATGGAGTAATGTCTTTTTTGGAGAAACCAAAATACTAAAATATGGGAATGAATTTCCACTTTATCCCATTCCGGGAGACTTTTCAAGGTTTGATAGACCCAAAAGATGCTATGTGCAAATATAGAAAGCCCCCAAACACTCTGCCATAGCTTTAAATAAGCAAATTACATTAAAATGACCAGCCAACATTATTCAGTATCCCTGGTTTAAGAGGATTCCCTCTAAAATCTTACATTAGGGCTAAATTTAGCCCAGTATGGTATAAAGCAAAAATTATAATAAATAAATATCTAAGATTAAATTAATTTCTAATATTTCCTTCCACAATACAGCCACCTCTTCTATTCCTCAGTTGTCATTATCTGACTAACAGATGCTAGTCAGCATGAATGGTGCACGCACTGCAGTATGACACACACAAAAACAACATGCTTTAGGGGGGGAAAAAACGTGAATAGCCAAAAAAGTCACTGACAATTCAGACCACTTATCAGCTTTCTTCAATTTAAGGCAAACAGCAAAGGTTATCTGAAAGTCTTTAACAGCAGGTTTCAAAAAAGATTCCATTTTTTTTTTTAAAAAAGGTAGATGCTCACTCTACCTTTAAATAGACAGATTTGATGATTATATTCCTGTATAACATTGTTAAACAAAAGCTAATTGTTGTAATGATTTTTTCCATTTCTGGTATTTACATGGCAAGGATTTGTAAACTTTTTAAAACTTCCTAAATTAATGGTTTTTTTAAAAAGCTAAATGTAATAGGCTTTCAAAGAAGAAAATGTTACCTTGTGTACTAACTGTGGTTCTTCGAGATGTCTATCTATGGGTGTGCCGCTTGAGGTATGCATGGGCCTCTGCAGCCCTTGATCAGAGATTGTCCATTGGCCAACTCCGTTTGACCTGTGAGCGTTCTCTATACAACCTCATACCATGCTCTGAGTATATAAGACTGGTGGGTGAACCGCCCACAGTTCCTTCTCTATCTGAACATTCAACAAGAACAGTCTGAAGCAGAGGGGAAGGCAGGCAGTTAGTGGAGCACCCATGGGGACACACATCTCAATGAACCAGTTACTGCAAGGTGAGTAACCTTTTCTTCTTCTTAGAACAGTAATCCAGGGAGTTTTTCACCTGGAGGGGAACCATAAACTGTTTCTCCAAGTGGTCTCTAGTTGAGGAACAGGTCCTCCTGAAGCAGCCCTGAAAGCAATGAAGGCTTAATATTGCATACTCAGTCATGAAGGTGCAAGCTGCCATACGACCCAGAAGTTACAAACAGTTCCTTGAGGTAGTATGAGGGTTTCCTTGAATTGTCCTGAACAGATTAGACAGTTATGAATCTGTCTGTGTGAAGGAAGGCCTTGGTTGCCAATAAATCAAAAAATGCCCGTATGAATTGTATTCTCTATACAGGAGCTAACTTGGACTTCCTTACAGTTAGCTGGAGACCCAACTCCCAGAAGATGGAGAGAGCTGGGTGGCTGGAAGCTAGTATTGCTTCATAAGATTGGCCCTTGAGTGGCCAGTCGTCGTGACATGGGAAGACTAAAATTTCTTCTCACCAAAGGCAAGCAGCCACTACCACTAAAACCTTTGAGAAAACCCTTGAGGCTGAAAAGAAGCTGAAGGGAAGTACTCAGTATTGAAAATGATCCTGGCCAAGGGTGAAGCGCAGGTATCTCCTGTTTGCAGGATGTACGTGATGCGGCGTCTGCCCCACACTGGCCCATAAGGGGTTAATAGAACCCTAGGGAGGCTGTGCAGGAGGCAGCCAATTAGAGAGAGGCTGTGTGGAGCAGACAATCAGGGCTGGGCTGGCCCATATAAGAAGGGCTGCAGACCAGAGCAGGTTCAGTCACTCCCTGGAGCTTGAAGGTGGACTGGCTGCTTTGCAGGCTGAAGGCAGCAAGCACCCTGGACAAAGCAGTGCTGCAGGCAGAAACCCGGGGAGCTAAAAGCAGCTCCTGGCAGGCTGCAGGGATTTGCAGGCTGAGGCCCTGAGGCAAGGGCGAAGGGGATGCTGGCAGCCATGGGGAAGTGGTCCAGGGAAATCTACTAAAGCAGCAGCCATCTACAGGGTCCCTAGGCCAGGACCCAGAGTAGTGGGGGGGCCTGGGTTACCCCCCATGCCCACTTGCCACTGAGGAAGGGATTGTGATGTTCCCCCGGAAGAGGGGAACACAGAGTGTGACACAGCTGGTGGGCTATATCACAAAGAGGATGCCATGGTCCTGGGAGCGACATGGGTCCCTGGAGCAGACATGCTGATGGCAAGATGCCACCAGAGGAGGGCGCACTGGCATATAGAGCTAACCCCCAGGACAGTCAGCGGGAGGCATCACAGTGGTGAGTCCCACCCTGTCACAATGTATTGATACCAGACACCTCTGTGTTCCTGGGGAACCAGGGTGCAGTATCCAGCCAGACTCATGAAAGACACCCCCCCACCCCTCCCAGCCTCTGCTTAAACCAAAACCCATCAGAAAAAGAAAACTTGCAGAGAGCAGTGAAGGGCGTTGGGAGACACACCTAGACCCCTCCTGACAAGGGTGACAAGATTAAGACATCTCCATTAGCATACAGAATGGAGAGCAAAGACAACTCCCCTAGCCTCATCTGCATGAAAGATGGGACAGGAAGACATCTCAATTTACATACAGAATGGAGAACAGAGAACCACACTGAATTCTGGGACCAGAAAAAGCAGGGAAGCACTGCATCCTGGAATCTCTGCTCCAGATGCTAATGAACCTACGCCTGCACACACACCCAGCTCAGCAGTTATCAGACCAATTCTGGTAATGAATCCTTAATTGATATCCAAATACTGAAGCAGCCTAGTTGCATTGTGAGCTCCCTGGAAGAAAACACCACCCCTAGCCAAGAGTGATCAGCTCTTATTGTCTAGTCTAAAGAAAACCCTTGAGTCATCAGCTTATCTATAAACAAATCTAGTGTTCTCCCTTGAACCATTGTAATTTCGCTACAAAAATCCCTACTCACCCTCTAGGCAGGGTTCCGATGCTTAGATCTACACTATGCATCAGTTCCACTGGAACTCCATCTCCTGACTGATCGTGCTGGGGGCTCTGCCTGTCTCCAGCATTCAGAACCCTCAGCTACCACCATCATCTGGGAACCCTGACCAGTTCAAGCCTCATGGAGTGGGTGAGACCCCCCCCTCTCTGTTTTCCTTTCTACCTTAGGTATTAACCTTTAATCATGTAGTTATGTTGGTTTAGTCCTCCTTGTGTAGTTATTACTATTATTCAATAAATAACTTCTATGGTTAAGTTGATTGCTTCTCTCTCTCTTGCTGAACTTTACTCGTTTGTGTTTTTAGCTTCCCCCATTCACTCTACAGCAATGCTTCTTTTACCTAAGCTAAAGATCCCTGCAGTGCCCAAATACTGCGGGGTTTGCTCATCGAGTAGGTTACTGCCAGTACAATTGTGTTGGGGGAGTGGGGATAGGGGCGTGCTGAATTTGGGACGCATAAGGATAACAGCTTGAAAGTGCTGCTTCCTCCAGCCCAGTGAGTCCAAAGACATATAAGGGGTCAGCTTGACAGTGCTGATTGACCCGGTCCGCTCAGACTTGCTCTGTTAATGTACGTGTGGGTATGTGGGTGTTCATCCGGTTCTGGGGTGGGAGTAACCCAGCCCTAGGAACCCTAGGTCCTGCAAGATAGCTCCATTGGGAGGGGACTTGCAGAAGGGAGAAGTAAAGCTCCATATGTAAACACAAGTGACACAAGCAGTACATTGACAGGATTACAGAACCCCCTTCCCCAGAGGAGTAACCCTAATAAATGAGCATATCCCAAAGTAATGGGCAAATCTGGTAACAGTATCACTATGTGGAAATAGGCATCCTGTAGGTTGAAGGCCCCAGACCAATCTCCTGCCTCTAGAGAAGCAATTATAGCTGCCAGAGTCATGCTCCAGAACTTCTGAGACTTTACAAATTTGTTCAGTTGTCTTAGATCTAAGACTGATCTCCAGTTGCCATCTGTTTTTGGTGGGTGGAGACCAATCTTTGATTAAAAGATTCCCTGGGACCTGTTCTATTGCTCCTAAATAAAGAAGGGCGCGTACTTCTTGACTTATAGTCTCATGAGAAGGCTCCCTGAAGCAGGATGGGAAAGTGAAGTGGATTGTGTAGCCCAATGTTATAATCTCCATGACCCACTTGTCTATTTTAATACACCACCAGGCCTGTTGGAAAGGGGAAAGGTGATCTCCAAAAAGAGGGGAGGTGGGCAAAAAAATTGAAGCTTGCAAACTAGAGGTGAGGGAGGAGTTGAGCCCTTGACCAACCCATCAAAATTGCTGTTTCAATGATGACTGGGTACTAGCTGAAGGAGAGTAGGATGCTCTTTTCCTCTGAAACCTCTGTTTTTTTCAAAACCATAGAATCAAGCTGGGTATGACCTCTGGGCAGTTTGAGACCTCCTAAATCTCCTCTTGTTTGTAGGGGTGTATATACCCAAAGATCTCACATGGCTCTGGAGTCCTTCAGCATGTGCATGGATTCATCTGTAGTTCCCAAGAAGAGCTTCTGCCCATCAACTGTATTCTGAACCTCTCTTGGGAATCCCAACAACTGGAGCCACAAAGCCCTGAGCATGATAACTGCTGTGGCGATAGATCTAGTTGCAGTGCCCATGGCATGCAAAGATGCTTGGAGAGAAGTTCTAGCTAATGACGCTTAATGATGGCCTGGAAGTATTCTCTATGCTCCTGTGGAAGATGTTCAATAAAGGATGCAAACTTGTTGTAATTAATGTAGTCATACTTGGCCATGATTGCCAGATAAATCTGTGATCTGAAATTGGAGGGTCATGGATGAACAGGCTTTCTGTCCAAAAAGATCTACCTTTTTCTTGTCCTTGTCCCTAAGGAGGATATCTGGAATAATGCTGGCCACCCTGCTCATTTACAGCACCCACTACCAGGTGGTTAGGTGGGAGGTGGGAAAACAAAAGTTCTGAGCCCCTGTGAGGGACATAATATTTCTTATCCACCCATTTACAAGTTGGTGGTACAGTGGCAGGAGTTTGCCAAGCAGTCTTTGCTGGGTCCAGGAGTGTTTCATTAAGGGGTAGTGCAGCCTGGGCGGCTGTCATTGACTGTAAAACATCCAGGAGCTTGTGATGTGAATCTTTAACCTCCTTAAGAGATATTTTGAGAGTGTCTGCCACCCTATTTACAAGGTCCTTGAACTGATGAAAATCATTGGCCATTGATGGTGGTGGAGGCATGGCTGTCTAAGGCAGAGACAAAGATGAATAGGAGTTTCAGGGAAAGTCTGTTTGTCAGCCCTCTTCCTCAAAGGTCTCCTTGACTTGGGGGTTTGGTGGAGGAGACTGTGTGAGCCTAGTTTGCTTGTGCAGTGGAACTGGAACTCTGGAAAATTGCTGGTCACGGATCCCAGTATGGACATTGGGGATGCCCTTATGGGACGGGGGGTGGGACCCAGGACTGATCCCACCATCCCTGACATTGGTGAGGATCTTTGTCAAAATAAGAGTTCCTTAATGATGCAGAGGGGACCCTGCACTAACGAGGAGACTGATTGATTGTCTCCTTCATCCGCCTCAATGTTATCCAATGGTGGGGCAGTAGAAAAGGGTGGAGAACACTGCAGGATCAGGAAGCATAGGTAATCTGGAGACCAAGGACTTGGTACTGAGCATCATTTGGTACCCATAAGCAGTGGGTACCAGCACGTCCAATACTGAAATATCCCTAGAGTAATGAAATTCCTGTGATATTGAGTGCGCTGGTACTGATGCAACAGTTGACTTGGGCAGTACTGTTGGTTTGGCGTGCGTAGGCATGAAGGACGAAGGTGTGTACTTTGATTTTGTTACCACCAACAGAGCTGAGTGGCAAGGCATCATTAGGAATTCTGAAACAGATGGCACCGATCTAAAGGAGGATGATAACCAGGACCCTGCCAAGGCCATGTTTCTCTGAAGTGCTCTGGGATCTTCCTGCTTCACAGGTACAGGAGAAAGGGTCTTTTGCTTCCACAGTACCAACTTGAGAGGTTGAGACCCCTTACACTGTAGACCTAGCAGAAGATTGGAACTTCTTGGGAGCGGTCTTCTTGTGGTGAGAGACCGAGCGCCTCTTCTTTGGAACCTTCCCTTAGTCCTCTAAGATCTTCCCCTTCTCAGGTGAGTCCATAGCCAAAGTCAATGGGATGCTGGATCTGTCTGGAAACAGGTCAGGAGACCCCTCTACTCTGTACATCTGACTCGGAAGCAGGTTGAAGAGAACATTCCATCAGCAGCAGCAGCTTCAGTTTGGTCTCTCAATTCTTCTGAGCTCTAGAGGTTAGAGCCAGGAAAAAGTTCCACTTGAGCTATGGGACTCTCCCAAGCAACAGATACACTTAGTTTGCCCATCACTGATCAGGATAGCCTCCTGACAAGAGAGACATTTTAAACCTGGAGAGCCAGGCATACCCAGGGAGGCCAAATAAGTGCATATGGGGGAGGAGAAAAAAAGGGAAAAGAAAAACTCAATCCTCTCACAACGATCTATTCTATACTAACAGGAGCTAACACTAACTAGAAACACTAAACTAGCTAAACAGCAACTACAAAATATGCTGAGGTACACACGAAGCGCTAGAACGCCATCTCAGGCCAAGGCAGTAGAGAAGAAAGTGAGGCTCGTTCACCCATACGGCCCTCTATATCCTTGGCATGCAGCACAAGGTTGTCTAGAGCGCATGCATGGCCAAACAGACGCAGCTAACAGAAGATCTCCGATCAAGGACTCGAAAGAAGCATGCACACCGGAAGTAGAGCACTCAGAGGTACCCTACTTGGAGAAGAACTAAATGTTTACAAGGCAGTGTAGAAATGTCCAATGTCAGTTTAGAAGGAATAATACATTTTATGTTAGCGATATTACCTCTGAAGAGAGGCATACATTTTCTTCTAAAGTTTTTCTGCAGCATGAAGTTTTCATAGTGTCAGATAAACCAAAGAAAATCATTAAGAAAAAATATTGTGTACTGTATAAGCCATTTAGAAGGATGAGTCATCTCAGCGGTGAGTTATGCAATCTACAAGACCATGGGTTTGGATGAAATCAGTCAACTGGAATGCTTACTAAATTTAAACTTATTCTTATGACAGTAACCTTTGTAACAGTCAGTTTAAGATGTCGTTTCAATAGCTTGAAACACATTTGGGAACATAAGTTTTGATGAAGTTCATGTATTTTATCAGTAGCATTTTTCTTTTTAAACATAAATTATCCACATTCACATGTAGGCAAGTGGGGACAGAAACTGCTGAGAGATTGGACCTAATAACTAGCCAATAATGCTATTCTTAGCAACTTCAAGGAGGAATGTGTAGGTGAGTCAGTGTGGCTGAAGCCTCCTCAAATGGCATGGTGATATTCTCCAGAGAAGCTGTGATGTTCCAGTGGGTTGTCTGATGCCGTTACAACATTAACTCTTCAAGTTCTATCTGCTTGGTTATGTTTCTTTGTAATTACAGCTATTCGTCC
Source organism: Trachemys scripta elegans (assembly GCF_013100865.1). NCBI lineage: Eukaryota > Metazoa > Chordata > Testudines > Emydidae > Trachemys > Trachemys scripta. Next base: position 57,962,988 of record NC_048307.1, on the reverse strand, counting down.
CTTCAAAAGCAAAAACAAAAACATAAAAACAACCTCACCGCCTCCTCTTAGTGGCAGGTTACTGCAACAATAGCTTTACCAGATTCCCATGAAATTCTGGCATAGGTCAGTACTCTTATTAAACAGTAGGAAGTTAAAAAAAAATCTGCTCTTTAAATGCTCAGTGAGCATTAAAGAACCCTAACAGGAGCATTCTAGTAATTGTTTCTTTGTTGCTTTTATATTCACAGCAGGTCAATTCCATAACAGTATTTCCATTTTCCAGACTAGTTAACGATGTAGCAATTATAAACATTGCTTCAGGTGTTATGTCAATTCTTAAAGAAAAATCAAGATAATGAAACTATCATCATTTACTCAAATTCTTTGCTACACTTTCTTTTGCAGTCAGGTACTGTAAATAAAGCTGGACTTTCAAAACAAAACCTGAAGCCAGGAAACATTCCCCTGCCTGTCAGGTTTTATTAGCAATCTGAAATTCAAGCCAGATTTGAGGAGCCTTGCTAATCTTTTGCAAACCTGCCTAAATGTTGAGTAAACATGGGACAGGATTCATATTTCAGGAGGAAACTAGGTGAAATTCTGTTGGGCAGGTTTCAAGACTGAGCTTCACTTAATATTATATAATAGGATGTTCAAACATGAGTATTCACACATAATTGGACAAAATCACCATCACTGGTGTAATTTTACTGATTAAAATAGTGACATCATGCATGAATCTGAGCTCTAATCCTCACAAAAAGACTCTGAGGTAAGGAAGCATTACATATGAAGAAACTGAAACCCAAACTAGGAATCGGTATCAGAATCAGAGCCAGGATTAGGATTCAAGGGTTTCTGTGCTCGAAGCATTAAGTCTTACTTCTCAGAACTCTTCAATTCATTTGAATCCAAAACTCTAAGCAAACTGAGGAGACTGGCAACCAAATAAGCCTGAAATGAGAAGGAGCCTCATACAAATTACAACTACTAGAGTTTCATGCAGTTGTGCAACAAGCACAAAGCAGGTTCTTTGGTGAAACCTGCAGCCCTGAGAGTTGAGACAATAAATCTTCATGATGGCTTGAAATCTTGACAGATGCAAAGGAGACTTTGAAAGTCACACAACAATTTTGCTTTGACATCTGAAGACTTCTGACAGTCACCTAAGTACACAGAGAATGAAATCCCTCCCTCCCTCATAAAGACAAAGTAATCGGGTTTTGTGTCAGGAACTTCACAATGATTCACTCCCTCTAATCCAAGCCTGCAGCAGGCCTCAAAACTACACAGGAACTGATGAGTGGAAATTTGGAGATGGTGGATGGGAAAAGCCTTTGTTGGCTTTCATTTTTGGGTTGACCCAAAACAATTTTTTTTTTTTCAGTTTTTCAGAATTCGAACCTTAAAAAGGTAATTATTCTCACAGTTCTACTTGCTACCACTTGTCAAGCTGCAGCTCCCAGCTGTGAGCTACACTCTGCAGTTCTTGAGGAAGTGGTACATTCTATACCAGTGCTAGGTGCCTTGTTTATCTCTGCAAATTGGTACCTTACTTCTTGTTTGTCCAAGCACATCTTCTGTCACCTAAATACAGAAAATTTTCTGTACTGTCAGGCAATATTGCCTTTCCTCCTTCCTAACTTGCTTCTGCAGCCACCCCCTTTTACCAGTTCTATTCAGTTCCATACTACTCCTCTGATATTATGCAAGTATCTTGGAAATAATTTTTACTTATAGGCTATGTCTGCTACTAAAGTAACTACACCTCTACCCCTATATAACTCTGTACTCGGGAGCCAAAAAAATCTTACCGCATTATAGCTGAAACCGTGTTATAGCGAACTTGCTTTGATCCACCGGAGTGCGCAGCCCCGCCCCCCTGGAGCACTGCTTTACCGCGTTATGTCCAAATTCATGTTATATCGGGTCGCGTTATATCAGGGTAGAGGTGTACTTATTTTTGTAGATTACAGATTAATGAAGTTTTTAGTGAAAGGTCCAAATTTAGCTATCTGGTAACTTATACTTGGATTTAATCCATGTTTCTGTTTACCTTGTAAATTACATGGTGGTACACACAGAAGGCTGGTAACGTGTCATGTGTCCATGTGCAAGAATACATGATAGGGTGGTATTTTCATCTTTTTGGAGAAAGCATCCTATTCTGTAACTAAAGGGAGTCAAAATGTATGCAAATTATTTGTAATCTACTTCTATAGCAAGCTGGAGACTCTTCATGGACTGTTTGAACAAGGTAAGTTAAAAATTTCAGTAAAGAAAATGTTTTAACCATATGCTTGGGGGCACAGAAAGTACAATACTGCAATCCACAGGCATTCTATAGAAGTCATAAAAATGTCTAAAGAGATACTAAGGTCAGATTAAAATGTTCTATTCCATCCTCAGTTTTACAAGCATCTGTTGAGCAATAATCCTCCAGTTGCTATATAAAATCTGTGTTTTATTGAGATGAGAGTATTGGAAGCCTGAAAATTTTACATTGGCCGGATAAAGAAGGTTTAGGAGAAAGGACTGACAGAGTTGCATAAAGTGTATAAATCAGAAGCCATAGCCCCATCATCTTTCTTAATCTTGCATAAAGTTGTTTTGACTGAGAGAAGGATGAAGAGATCAGATTATTGAATATTAAGATGGTTCTTGGGCTTGTAAACCTGGAAAACATTTCTGCATATTGTGTGGTGTTTATATATAATTAAATCCACCAAGACCATCATGATGAGGACCCCAAATTTAAAAATAATATAACTATTGAATTTCACCACTACTCCTCTCCCCTATTGATTTGAGATTAGTTTCAATGACTTCATTTCTCTAGTCTTTTTTCTTTACCACACAGATAGCTGGTAACATCATCATCTGTGATAATGGTGGTAAGATTGACTATGTCAGTCAGTATAAACAGAGCTCATGAAAAGTGCTCTATTGCCCATAACTAGCCTCTTTTCCTCCTGTTAAGAACCTTTTAAAATATATACTTGTCCACACTCTTTAAAATTATCGTACTTGACAGGAAATTGCTTTCCCATCAAAAAGTACCAGAAAAGAGATTTATGTAACTTACCGGAAGTAATTATTTGTTCAAACTCCTTTATAACTATTTTCTATTTGGATTGCACAGAAGCAAAAGTACTGGTTGCTCTCCATTTTGTAGGAATATTTTTGAAAAAGAAACCTTCAGTCTCACTGGAGGGCCATAAGCTTTTGCCTTTTGGGATTTGCCATGTTTTTTTTTAAATGAACCTTGCAACACTAAGTGCTATGGAAACGGTATATGGCAAAATGACAACAGTACAGTTCACATTCCTTAACCAAATCATCTCCCATTTTTCTTCATACCAAATGTATTCACGTGAAACTAATAGTGATTTACTGTTGAAAAAGAGTCTGATGGTGAGAACTTACTTGCATTTTAAAATGAAAATTCATATAATATGCCTTTACAAAATACACATTTTCTACCGGAAAATCCTTTTTCCTGCACTCAGGCATCCTGGATTCTATTCCTTGTTCTGTCAAAGACATTCTCTGTGATCTTGCATAAGCCATTTAGGGGAAAAAACCCAACCCCTGTACAAAGATTAAGTAAAAACAACAAGGAGTCTGGTGGCACCTTAAAGACTAACAGATTTATTTGGGCATAAGCTTTCGTGAGTAAAAACCTCACTTCTTCGGATGCAGATTAAGTAAAGGAGTCTTGGGCAAAGGTTATCTGTGGGGGGAATTAACGTTGCTGGTTTTTGCTGCACAGTGCCAATAGAAGGCTGCACAGCTGTTACTCAGCCTCAGAGATGGTAGTGGATTCAGCCCATATCTTCCTCCTTTAGGAGGTGTTTAGGCTACTGGGTCCTAGCACTCAGATCTCTGGATAAAGGTTATTATAATACATCAAACTATTATATGAAGGCAGGTGAGGAGGATTGTTTTGTACTGCTTAATGAACTTGGAAAGTAGGGGAAAGCCAGGGAAAAACAGAACAGATGATAGCAATGTTTATTAGTTAGAAGAGAGGGAGAAGCAGAATTCAAAACCAGTTCCAAAATGGCTACTACTTTAGGGCTGCAGCTGTGTTTCTATTACATTTGAAAGGCTAGCCTCAAAAAAGAATGCTGAAAAAGTTTCCTAGAAGGCAACTGCCCTACAAGGAAGAACATTAGTAGGAACAATAAAATCATGAATAGAGGTACAGTTGCCAAGTTTTACATGACAGCAGTATAGCACAATGTAACTCATGTCGGTAATTTTATTAATTTGTGCCAACTTTGAGTTGTAATTTATTGATCAACAGTAGAATTCCATTCTTGAAAATATTAGCTAGTATAAAAATGAATTAACTGTCAGTACGTTCCATATTCTGCATTACTCTAATGCACTTTTTCAAACGATCCCATTGTTGGCTTTATAGCATTAGTTTACTTATGGTAAACTTTAGAATATACATGATATAAGAAAAGCCATACTTTAATTGTTGTAGGTATACAACAGCTGTAGGCTTTTTACAAGCCAGAATGTTGTCTTGGCTGAGGTTGGGATTAACAGGACTGGCTATCAGAGATTGGTTCAAGCACAGAGGTTTCACAGAAGTAGTTTAGTACCAATCAGGCTATTCTCCTACAATATAATTTTTGTGGGTATCAGAGTGGAAACAGCTTTGTCGGTGGGATTAGATGGCTCGAAACACTGGTAATAGGGGACATAGTCTTTCCATTTACAGGAACAGTTTGAGTTAACACTGACTTTTGACATGAGTATATGACAAATAAATTATATGATGGATGTTTAGTGGGCTGTGAGAAATGGTTTGGTGATATTAATCCAGTTCCTAAAGTACAGCTGGTCACATCACAAAAACAAAAATCACCTTTCACAATAGAGATCATTTGAATCTTTGACAGCATTACCAGCAGAAAAGCCAAGGACTGAAAGGACACATGAACTACTTTTATTTAATCTCTAATCCTTATGTCTAGGTTAAGGTTGAAGCATGTTAACATAGTTTTGTCACTATCCAAGCTTTACCTTGTCTGTGGCTAAGAAAAATATATACATTAGTTATCTTCATTTCACCAGCACTAAATTCACTTTTAAAGGAAGTCAAAAACTTCAAATTAATTAGTAAATCCTAATACTTGGAATATAAAATAGCCACTTGCAATCACACCAAGTATACAAATTTACTAAGAAACAGAAGAGGGCTAGCACCCAAAAGTAGTAAACATAGGGAGAGATTTGATAATATGTACCTATTAACCTGTCAAACTCATTGCTAAAAGCTACTGAGGTGAAAAGCTAAACAGGATTAAAAAAAAAAAAGATTGGGCATTTATATGGATAAAAAGAATATTCACAGCTATAACAGTAAGAATTAAAAAATAACCAAGAATTTTGCAAGGGATATAAACCTTCATGTTTCAGAACATAAGCCAACATCTAATTAATGGGGGCTGGTTATGGAATAACTGCCTTCTGCGGGGTGTCTTGATCCTTCCTATGAAGTACTTGCTATTGGCCACTTCTGGTGATCGGCTATCAGACTAGATTGAGTAATGGTCTGTTCTACAACAAAAATGACAAAACCTTTGTACCACAACATGCCATCACGTAGGACACATACTTTACTGAAGAACTCTTAGATCCTTTTTGAGTGTCTGTGTGGTCCCCCTACCCCCAAATGCGATTGAACCTAGAAACAGGCCCACTCTATCTGTAAATCCAAGTACCTTAGATACCAGGAGTTCAACTATATAGGGAGCCGAGAAAGAGGAAACTTACAATTTAGCTTATACATGCCTCTAAAAAGTGACTTAAAACATATTTTCTATAACAAAAATGTCAAACGTAATAACCTATATCTCAAGAGGACCTTCCAGAGCTAGAGGAAAGCGCTGTAGATCCCACCAGGAAGATTTTTATCTTCCCTTTCTAATGGCACAAAGCTCCTATTCTAGCTCTGAAAGTCCTCAAGATTATGGATCTTAAACCAGCCATTGGTCCAGGACTACATATTGCCTGTCCTGCACCACAGGAAATTCTAGATTTGGGGTGAAAGAGATAAATGTTTTTCAGGAAAATTAAAAAAGACAAAACATGGCAGCTGTTTGAAGCTGTGCAGAGGTTCAGAGAAAGTGCTAGGAGAAATGAATTCATGGACAGAGTACAGGTGAAGTAGCAAGAGAGGCTAAACAGATTTAATTTATCACAAGGCTCTGTAAATACACATGTGAGTATGTGTATAGAAGATCCCCCCTGTCCCCTGATATGACATGAAAATTAAGGTGTGTATGAGGCAATATTGGATCTCTTTGCTCTAGCTTTCTAAACTAAATTAAAAATGCACACATGTGAAATTGGCTGTTGGTTGGTACACAGGCTCGTGGTGTTAAGCTTCTTCCAGCTAGGAGTCTTCACTAGGATGCTGTTGTCAATGCGACTGGTTCCCAGAGCCATTTTGTCTATTATGCAATCCACATTAACCCAAATACCAAATCTTGAAGTGTATTGCCTGCTTCCAGGCAGAAAAGATCCGATTGACTTGTACAGTAACTCCTCACTTAAAGTTGTCCCGGTTAATGTTGTTTCATTGTTACGTTGCTGATCAATTAGGGAACATGATCCTTTAAAGTTGTGCAATGCTCCCTTCTAACGTCGTTTGGCAGCTTCCTGCTTTGTCCACAGCTTGCAGGAAGAGCAGCCCGTTGCAGCTAGCTGGTGGGGGCTTGTAACCAGGGTGGACTGGCAGCCCCCCATCAGCTCCCTGCTCCCCTAAGTTCCCTGGGCTGCAGCCAGCCAGCAGGCTATCAATTGCCGGCAGTTCAGCTGTCCCTCCCCCCACTGCCATGTGCTGCTCCTGCCCTCTGCCTTGCAGCTGCTCCCAGAGACTCCTGCTTGCTGTGCAGGGCGGGAAGAACGGGGGGCTGTCAGGGTGTCCCCCTTCCCCCTGCTCCTGCACCCCGCTTATCCCTTCTCCATATAGAGCAGGGAGGGGACACGGAGGGAGAGAGATACAGAGATCTTTGGGCAGCAGCTGTTGTCTCAACTTCCTGATCCACTTAACAAGACAATGCACTTAAGAGTGGGTCAGCTTACTTAAAGGGGCAGTGTGCATATCTCTCTCTCTCCCCCACACACACAAGGCGTGTGTCTTTCTCTGTCTGCTATGCTGTATCTCCTCCCTCCTGTTCATGCTGCCTTGTGTGAGAGGCTACATTAACAACAATGTGTTAACCCTTGAGGGCTCAGCCGAGTGCTAGTTCATCATTTAGCAGTAAGGCATTCCCTGGGAAATATCCCTCCCTCTTCCACCCTCTAACTTCACCACCTCAACCAAGCTTCACAATCATCATAGCTGTGAACAGTATTAAATTGTTTGTTTAAAACGTATACGGTGTGTATATCTATATAATATACACCTCTACCTCGATAAAACGCTACCCGATATTACACGAATTTGGATATAACGCAATAAAGCAGCACTTCGGGGGGGGCGGGACTGCGCACTCCAGTGGATCAAAGCAAGTTCAATATAATGCGGTTTCACCTATAACGCGATAAGATTTGTTGACTCCCGAGGACAGCGTTATATCGAGGTAGAGGTGTATAGTTTTTTGTCTGGTGAAAAAAATTTCCCTGTAATCTAACCCCCCCCCCCACCCCCGTTTACATTAATTCTTATGGGGAAATTGGATTCATTTAACATTGTTTCACTTAAAGTTGCATTTTTCAGCAACATAACTACAATGTTAAGCGAGGAGTTACTGTAGGTAGTACATTCTTAGAGCACAGTAGATGATGCTAGTTATTTTTAGACTAAGTTATAACTAACATTTAATAATGGTAGTTTGCTTTTCTGCTGCAATTATGGGCTGGAGTGACAGGATAATGCACAAATGCTGGTGTTACTAAACATTTTCTGAATAATCCTTTTTTCTTATTGTTCTCATTCCTCTACTACTCCATATAATCCAATCAAGTAGCTTCCTGCCTTTACAACTGCGACTTCTAGTATATACCAAGTGGTTTTAAATTCATTTTCTGTTAGATAATTGTAGAAAACTATGGTTTTGTATATCTTTTAAGAGATCTTGAAACAAAGGTGTTTCCCCACCAAAATTCCCACCGTCCAAAAAATAAAATAAAATAAAATAAAATCTTAGTCCTCTTCACTAATCTGGGAGTCACCTTTTATCCTCAACTTCATCCTGGCTGCCATCTGCCTGTTACTAATCTACATGATCAAAAGTAGTATGTCCCATGTTCACATATCCAAATGAGACACTCTTCTCCCATTTCTCCACTCAGAATAGGTACTATAGTGTTTGGTGGTGTTCAATCATTGTGAATCTTTAGAGATGAAACCTATAAGCTGCCTAATAAAGTCATGATAGTGCATTCTCATATTCTTATTTTTAATACTCCAAATAGTAAATAGCCAGCATTGCAATTGTTTACTGCTTTATAATTAGCAATGGTTAAACTTTAAAAGATTCTGAAGATCGATGCAGATATGCATCCAGACATACGCTTATATCCAACCCACTTAATCTGAAGTTCTTGAAATACTCACTAGATCAAAGTTCTCTCAATTGATGTCCTATATTTCTGGCTTTGGCTGCACCAGAATTACCACAGGGATGGCTTTTCTGGCAGTGCTTTGGTGCACCTTTCCCATACAATTTAATGGGCCAATAGTCAGAACTACTTGTGGGGGTAAAGGTTTACAGAACCAGGCTCTAATGTATGGCACTTTAATGAATATGGTTGCATACAAATTATAGATTAGTATTTGATATTCTACCCAAACTAAAATTTGCCTCCTAGAAGGAACAGAGGACAAAGGAAAGAAGGCATTATTACAGCACAATATAATTTTTTACACATAAAAATATATCACCACTGTAAAAATCATTGCACAAAATTAATGACTTAGGGCCGGCTGCTCAAAAGAAGTTAGGAGCCTAACTTCTATTTAGGCTCCTAGCTTCCAATGAAATCAATGGAAGTTAATTAGGAGCCTAACTCCTTTTGAACATTCAGCCCTTAGTCTCATCTTCTCACTCTCCCTTCTCAATCTATCCATCTCTATTCTTTTAGTATACACCACCCATAAGCACTCCCCAAAGTGTAAGGTGTACACAAAAATAGTTTGTTCCTCCCCACCACCAATGGTTCTGGTTTTGGGGGTTCAACGGGAGCATTCCAGCTAACAAAGAGATTCAAGATCTGGAAGAGTTCAGAGGGGTGTGATCTAGCAAATTGTGTTGAGGAGAAGGGTGGGATTTCTTTTGGATGCTTCTTCCACAACCAGAGCTTATGCTAACAGGAGTTCCCTACATCAGAGTTTGTCTGCCCATTTTTCCTTCACCATCCCTCTGTCACAGGTAGAAAAAAGATCATGAAAGTCTGCAGGGGCAATGAGGAAGAAGTCGATGCTTCAGTGCCAATGTCAATTACTGTGGTTAATGAGTGGTCAGTGATTCACTAGGCCTTTTATTCCACATAGCACTAAGGCTAGTCAGTCAGTCAAAAGAGTAGTAATTCTGTTTTCCCCCCTACCCTGAAAGAAGAAAGGGGAACCTAGAGGTTCCTCAAACTTTTTCATACGCTGGGCCACATCTTAGAGAGATTGTCTCTGGACCTCCTGCATTGATTTTTGCTATCCTTGGCTTAGGCCACCTGCCTTTCCATTTGTAATCAAAGCATGTATCAAGAAAGTGCTTCTATATTTGCTGTCTATCTACGAATGCAATTTTATGAATGGGAATTGAGGAGAGGATAGCACTATGTAACCAGCATCTTTCCATGGGGCACAGTTTGGGAAGCTCCGTCCTGGTATTGCAGTCCCAGTTAGCAAGGAAGGTGTGTGTAAAAAAATCCTTGCTCCACATGGCAGAATAGAACCTGAAGAGTTTAACTCCCATTTACACTTGAATTATTGACAATTCAGCAATTCATATTAGATGCGTTTCAGAAATCATAAAGGAAGTTATTTTTCTTCATATTTTATGACTGCTCGGTATAATGAATTGATTCTCCCTTGTTTCATTATATGTATTTTCAAACAACCACATAAATAATTAAATAAATCACCATTGCATATGACAAGCACGTCATTCAAAATCCATTTCTTGGAAAAAGCACTTTGGATAAATTATTTCTCCTTTTCTTTTTGGATCACTGCTCACAGTATGAGGTGGATTTTTGCCTAGATAATAGATACCAGTTTTCTAACATAAAACCAGCTAGACTACAAACAAATGAATTCAGATATTTTTTTTAAAAAGCCCTTAGCAAAAATAAATAGCAGTGGCCATGAAAACCACATATGCCTCTGCACCAACATAACAGCCAAAAAATACAGAATTACAATTAGGGGCATGAGACCATGACAAAATCCTTATTTAGTGCTAGAACTTGAACCCAGGTTATTCTAATTAAATCAGAGTTTAAATTCAGCTGGAGCCATCAGGAGCATAGCTCTGGTAAATATTTTCAAATCTGCGGGAGTCCCGGTGCTCCTGCACAGGGCTGGTGCTTCCACTAGGCGACCCTAGGCGGTCGCCTAAGTCGGCAGGATTTGCGGGGTGGCATATTGCCACCTTCAGCGGAAATTCGGCGCCAGGGAGTCCTTCCGCTCCGGGTCTTTGGCGGAAATTCGGCGGCGGGTTCTTCACTCGCTCCGGGACCCGCCACCGAAGTGCCCCAAAGACGCGGAGCAGAAGGACCCCGCCGGCGAATGCTCAGAGGAGGAATGCTGCTGCCTAGGGCGGCAAAAACCCTGGCGCCGCTCCTGCTCCTGCAGGGCTAAAACCTGAGCCCTGGTATCCCTGCGGGGCTAAAGCTTCAAGCCACCCCACCTTAGGGTGACCAGATGTCCTGATTTTATAGGGACAGTCCCAATATTTGGGGCTTTTTCTTATACAGGTGCCAATTACCCCCTACCCCCGTCCCGATTTTTCACACTTGCTGTCCGGTCACCCTACCCCACCTGCAGCTGAAGCCCGGAGCCCTGAATCGGGGTGGGGTTGGGGGGGGAGACTGTAGGAAATAGTGTCTAAGAATTTAAGCCCTGAATTAAATCCAGTGGATTCCTGGAGAATGGGAAAAGCTGATGAAATATAATTAAAATTATAAAAAGGTACATTAAAGTAGTGCAAAATTTCAGCACATGTGGTTTATGGTGCAACTCTCCATACCTCTCTCAATGCAGGATATCTAGATTTAGATATATAGACAAATACACACACACACACCCCTGGAAGTGTTCATGTGGGGAGATATGATAAAGGAGTTAATGTACTGCATTAGTTTAGTGAATTACTTCTAGGTGGCAAAACCAGTCCCCCCTGATTTTTATGCTTTTTTTAAAAACTGCCCTGCTGGCTCATAAGTTCCCTCTTCCAGGGCTATTCTTTCTTAGTAAGATTAATCTTGGCCTTTAAAAAAGACAGATCTGAGAATAGGATATATATATATAGGCCAACAGAAGAGTTTAAAAAGCATAAAACCAGGGTGAACAAAAATACATAAAATTCATGAGAACACAATGCTTTAGATTAAGAAATTAAATATAAATCCCATTAGCCTAATGGGACCACCAGGTAAAAATAAAAACCCATACCACTGGGGAGGGAGAAAGAAGAGGGGGAAAGCAACTCTTTTGTAACCAAAACAGCTAACTCTACAGATCAGGTTGGTGGCACAGAAGCACCTCAAAGTTGTATGTTTTCTGTAAGTACTTCTAGGGCTCTCCATGCAATTTATTTGCAAGACTTGGTTGTCAGGTCTGCAAACAAGCCTTAAATCTGGCGAAGTTGTTCCACAGTTCTGTTCTAGCTATATACCTTTTCCAGCTCTTTTATCTGTAGGCTGCAGAATCCAGATATACGATCCCAAAGGGGTGTATTTGGACTACTAGTCCCAACTTCAGTCTCCCATATATGCTTTTGTCCAGTATGAACTGATTTACACGTTATAGCTCTCCTGGTTTGCTTTCTGTTTCAGCTTCCTTCAGTCATCTCAAAACAACATTGCAACATTTTAAGTTAGCTAGTGTTCAAATTATTCCTGCGACTTGGCCTGAATAAGTTGTCCATACACCGTTCCTATATTATGAGATCAGATATCCCTGTGCTCCTGGTTCTGCTCCCCAGTTTTTTAACCCTGCCCTTATACCTGCAAGGTTCATCCATAGGAGAAGATCATTCCTCAGACATGCCCAATTTCCTCTGAGTTCTTAAGAGTAAGCACTGCATTCACAAGAGCTATAGACTTATTTTCCTTCTGCACGAAAGGGTATGCCTAGTGCTTAATTACTATGTTCTCACACATTCTCTGCATTGCATCGCAGAACAAAAACTACACGTTCCTTGCTATGTCCTGTACAAATGCTTATAATGAAGCCAATCATGTAAGAATCTAGATTAGAAGCTAGTACACCACACATCTCATGGCCAGATATATTACATTTCTAAAGAAGGGTCAAAATTAGAACCTCAAATCCAAATCCCTTTGAATTTCAGGAGCATTCAGCTTCAAATACCCTGAATCTGAATGCATTCCTATTGTTTTGATTCACCCAAGTCAGATCCAAACCCAAAGAGATCTATTTTCTGATTTTGATTGGTTGTGTCTAAAATCTTGCAAAAATTAGCTGTTTTTAATGTTTCCATCAACTAGGATCAAAATCTTACATGCACAGTTTGAGAGATTTGGGTGTCATCAAATCCAAACTTGAGCATAAATAGAATGCAATTATAAACTGGACACTGTATCCTGTGGGGGAAGGGATAGCTCAGTGGTTTGAGCATTGGCCTGCTAAATCCAGGGTTGTGAGTTCAATCCTTGAGGGGGCCACTTAGGGATCTGGGGCAAAATCAGTACTTGGTCCTGCTAATGAAGGCAGGGGACTGGACTCAATGACATTTCAAGGTCCCTTCCAGTTCTAGGAGATGGAATATCTCCATTAATTTCATTCCATAATTTCATTTCACTCATTGCTAATATTACTAAGCACTCCAGTTTCAAAGACCCTACAACCAAATCTCAGAGTTATAAACTGACCAGTCAACCACACACTGCATACTGGAACCAGAAGTATGCAATCAGGCAGAGACTAACAAAATACAAAGTGGAAGATGTAGTCCAGCAGGGGAGCCTGGCCCATAGAGAGAGAATGGGGGCATCAGTCTCCCTCACTAGACTACATCTCCCATGATGCACCCAGAGTCATGGCACTCCTCAAGGCACCATACAGCTTGGTTAGCTGTGGGAGATGTTGTCCTCCAGGGAGCGTGGCCAATAGGAGTCCTAATTACAATTCTAATAAGGCAAGGCAAAATGCAATTTAATGCTGATCTGATTAAATGAAACAAAACATTTGGACTTCAGGATTGTTGAAAAAGTTGGATCAAATGTCAAAATGAAATGTTTAGATATTTTTCATTGACATTCCAGAATTTCCATTTTGGGAAAAATTTCAACTTTTTATTCTGTTTTGGAATTAAAACAAATGTCGAAATGTCACATTTCTCTCAGGATAGAAATTCAAAATTTCACTCAGCTGTACTTAATATAGGCTGTAGCCAACAGTCCAACTCAGCAGGGAAAGGGAACAATGCAAAGAGTAACAGCCCCAAAATCAGAATTGTTGAGGAGTACTGAACTGTAATGTTAAAGGTATATTTCAGTAGCTGTCATGGAATAAGGAAAAAAATCTGATTTAAAAACAAACATTTCACTCAAATCCGTAACTATGACAACACTAGCTATTTAAGATTGCTTTTATTCAGCTTCATACTGTGTTATTAGCCAATAACACAAAACAAATTAATGACAGAGACAATACAATACATTTGGAAAGGCCAGAAGCACAATTTTATTAATGGTGGTGACGTGACAAACACACAAACACTATGCTGTTCCCTGCAAACTTCCTGATCCCCTTCAGGCTTCCCAAAGCACCACTGAAAGCAAAATCCAAAAAGTCACAAGCCTGAATGGAGAAAAACTAATTTTAAAACTACCACTTATTACATATTTTTGTGGCATTCACTGAGCTCTAGACTTGTTAAAGCACCTCAACATGAACTGGACCATTTTACTGTTTCCACCCCATGAAATTAATATTGGTGAGGTCTAATCATGGTATCTTGCTGCAGACGTCCCATGACATGACATTTCATTCCCATCATTACACATGGGACTTAGAGTTTAACACAAATTCAACATGTATTCCCTTATAAACACAAATAATAATGGGGAAATATGACCCTAGGAAAGAGTGTCTGATGAGATGAGATACTATGCTACACAGCATTGCTGATGAGATGCAGTGTGGTTGAATGATGGAAAGTTCAACTTGTACCAAGGTAACCAAAAACAGTTTCAGCCAACGTGGGAGTTCTAAATCCTGCACCTGTGAAAGAGCTAACACAAGATGTCTCATCACCACAGTCCATTAATACATTTATTTGGAGATTGCTGAATTTGGGAGATTTAGCTAGGTTGTCTGATACACTTCGTAACTTTCAACACTGTGAGCCAAAGGCACATTTCCAAAGGATCATCATGAATCAGATGCATGATATTGGTGCAAGCCTAATTTGACTTGATTGGGCTAATAATTTATCATTGTTCCCTTTCTTTACCTATAGCATTTCTTTTAATGAGACCATATCAATATAATCATTAGCCTTACAGTGGATTTCACAGTAACATTAGTCTGAATGCCAGCTAATTAACATCTTGTATCCGTAAGCATATTTAGCTAGGAATTTGACATATGTTTTAGAATCTGTGTTAGTAAAGATGACAGCAATCTTGCTTTGTTGATGTAAACTGTTATATGGCTACTGACAGAAAATGGGAAAAGAGATCTGAAGCTAAGCAGCTTTGGCCATGGCTAAACTTCTCTTGCAATGACTTTTATAATATAATCAACATTGTTAAAATGATTGTTTTTCAGACATTTATATCAAGCACTATGTGAATTAGGTTTTTAAAATGCAAAGTGCATATAGTGTACTGAGGGTTTGTTTCAGAACAGAATATTTACTGAAGGCTTACCAGAATATGGTACCTTGTATTTTCAAACCAGTTTTAGTGAGACAAAGAAAAAAGGTCAGAACAGTACAATATTATCTCCAACAGAAAAATGGGTGAGAACTACAGTTGTTTTGCATGTTTTAAAATCAGTCCCTGCCTACTTGAACCAAGCAAATACAGCAACTATGGGCCATGCTCCATGGAGAAATACATCTCCCACAGCTGATCAAGCTGTGTGGTGCACTGAGGAGGGCCATGACTCTAGGTACATCATGCTTTTCTGCTACATCATGCTTTTCTGCTGAGAAAGACCTGAAGAAGAGCTCTGCATAGCTTGAAAGCTTGTTTCTTTCACCAACAGAAGTTGGTACAATAAAAGATATTATCTCACCCACCTTTTCTGTGCTGAGAATGTAGGCACATACACATCTGTATATTAGGAACTATATCTAGACTACCACTAGGTTTTAATAAGCCTATGTAACACGTATCCAATGGCAACAGTTTTTGTCACTATCAATCTAATGTAGAATCAGGCCCTAATATAACATGGGACTTAAACATATGTGTAATTTAAAACACAAGTAGTCCCACTGTATTCATTGTTCAAATAATTTTTACAATATTTTAATACAATGGGACTACTCACAAGCTTGAAGTTAAGCATGTGCTCAAATATCTTGCTAAATCAGGGATTCATGCAGGACTGCCAGGCATCTTGTGTGACACTCATGCATTTACCAGCCCTAAGATATCACACATTCATCTGGGCTGCAGGAATGGCTGTAGTGCCTACTGACCAGGCAATCGAGCAGCCTCTGTCTTGGTGTTCCCCGTGTTGGACTTAGGCAGAGGAAAGGCAGCCAGCAGGAGCAAATAGGCAGCAGTGTCAACTGAAGATGAAGGTAGCTCAATACTTGCTCCAGCCTCCAGAGCTCCCCAGCCAGCAACCAGCCAGTTTGCCCATCAGTCACTCTTATCCACTCAGTCACCCCCAGCTTCCACCCAGTAGGCAGCCACCCCAGCCAGCCGCATCCCCTAAAGCCCTCATCTTGTCTGCAAACACTACCCTGAAACCCAGGTGTTTCCTGCTTCTTCTCCACTCTACCACTTGGGACATCCCCACAAACTTAGTTGCTGTGCAGCCCAGTGACTGACCTCATCTTTGCCCAGACAAGCCCCCCAGCTCCTATCCAGCACACCTGCAAGCACCCTCATCTTTTCCCCAGAACCCACACATCCCAGCTTCTCCCTGAAGATTTCCACTCCCAGCCACTGAGTTTCCCCCAGATTCCTGGACACCCCTGTAAATCCAGTTGTCCCTCTGATGGAATCATACATTTATAGTTAAATATAAACTATTACTAAGAATGCAAACTGTAATGAGTCAATTTGCATACCTACAAATCATCTGCATAAACCATTACACAAGTTGTTGCACAAAACTCAGCAGCTATACCACAGCTGGTTACCTAGAAAGAAAATCTTATAGCCCTGAGGTATTCCATCATCTTCATTTTCTTTGTTCTGAGAGTTTATTCTTTTAAAAAAAAAGACAAGAAGAAAAATCTCTCTTTGAAGTGCACAGGAAATGGATACATTATAATTAGGAGTGTAACTGATCTTTCATAGTTACAGTTTATACTGCAAAAATGTGTTTAGAATGTGTTTTACATGTCTATTATTTCTTAAGACATCTCTACAGCTCTCAAAGTATTTGAGAGAGAAATTGGAAAAGACTTTATAGAAGTCTAGCAAGCACTCAACAGCCACTTTCCCAAGTTATCAGATACTGTGGTGGTTACACTGTACAATCCCGTTGAAGTCAGGGGTTACTGTGGGTGAAGCAAAGCAGAGAATTTGGCCCTGTGCACTTCCTGCACAGGGAGGAGGGCTCCATACTGCCTCCAAATAAGTCAGTGCACAAGAGAAAGTTGAAGACACATCAAGGACATAGCCGCTGAATCCACCCTGATCCATTCTACTTGGGGAGGAGGGTGATGGCCCTTTAAAGATGCTCTTAAGTAAAAACAGTAACAGGCGTGCTGGGCCTGGCATAAGTGTGGAGTTGCAGTTTCTGAAGAGGGTCTGGGAACTGTGGGCTGAAAGTAACATGTCATGTCAATTCACTAAGTCAAAAGAAAATTCAGAGGATGATCCTTTTCCCAAGTTAATTTTTTGAGAGGCAATTAGCTCCTAAGTTACCATTTTACTGAGGTATCTTTTACAGGGAAGATTTTCCAAAGGTAGTTCAGCACCTGCCTCCCATTGAGTAGGTACCAACCTCCCATTTACTGTCAAAGGGGGTTAGGCACAAGACTGCCATTTGTGCCTTTAAAGATCTTTCTGTACATGTACTCTGCCGCTTGTAGGTTGAAAAAAAGTAATTGTCCTGCCTTGTTTAAATACTTCCCTGCAAAACGTAAGGGACCTCTGAAAAGCTACACGTTTATCCAATAGTCTTGTAGCACATGACATGAAACAAGATTTGTGGGAAAGAGTCATGCTTATTCCTGCTTTCTCAGCACTGAGAGCCATTTATTTTTGCTATTTGCGTACTACTTCTACAACTGAGCAGCAAAGAAAATGAGATTACACCATTTGTAATTCTGTTGACTCATCCAGAAGACAAGGTTATTAGATTAATGTGAATTTATGTCAACTAAAACCAGTTTAACTCACTTGCATCAATATGCCCAATGATAAGTAGTTTTTAAAAGTCAGACATGCAGATACACTATATTTCCAGCAGTTTTATTTCAGCCTAATGAAACTATGGAAATGGCACTATTAGCTCTTGAAGTGTGTTGCAGTCTGAAAGGTGACTGTAAAAATGGCATTGTGGTGTTCCAGGTTCATTATATCTTCTAAAATCCAATTCCCCGCCCCCCCTCTCCCCCCAGATGACAACACAAGAGAGGCTATCTAACTGCCAGCCTAGCCAACTAATCCTGGGTCTGGCAGTCAATCTGGGTTATGTCCTGCTCATGCATCTTCCTCATCTTCAGTAATAAAGATTCTGCAGGGCACATGCTGTCTCAATTACCATGCACCTGTGCAACCCCAGCTTCTTCAACCAAAGAGGGCAAAATCTGGCTTTACCATTGGAACTTGAACAGTTGGGTATGAGGATGAAGAGAATCTAAGTCGCTCTCTAACAGCTGGGTTAGGATCACAGGACTAACAGCTTTACTTTTGTCCCTGAAGGAACAACTCTGGACACTGAACACACACAGTGCAGTGCTGTTGAATAAGGTGCACATTTTTACATTGATACCTTTCAGAATATAACCAAACTTTAAAGCAGTTTCTTTTAATTTTTTTATTTACCCATACTATTGAAAATGCTTACCCCCTTAAGGGCAACGCTGTAACTGACGAAGTACTATGTGCTATGACTCAGCACTGAGTAAAATATGCAGGTAGTACAGCTAGAGTACAGAAGATGAGGGAGAGAGATAGAATGCAGGATCAGGCCCTTTCCTCACCCAAACTCCTCTGCCCAGTGAAATCAATGGAAACACTCCTATTGATTTCAATGGGTTTTGCATCAGGTACTAGGAGACGTGGGGTAGAATGAGCCAAAACCCTGCCCCAGTTGAAGTCAATGGGAGTTTTGCCACTGACTTTGGGATCAATCCTCCTCCCACAGAGGATCAGGGAATTAAACCCTTGCTAGTCTGCTATCAAATCAAAACAAAATTTATTCCTCTGTTAATGAAAAGAGACTTTGATTCGTTACTTCTACCCAAAGGGAACAGTGAAGCGTTTAAGAGCTGCCTTCAGGGCCTATAGGCTTCAAACACTTCAATGGTAGCAAACTTACAATTTGCTGCACTCCAAGTTCTGTGCTCAGCTCACACGTTCCATACCACAGTATGCTAAAACATCAGTTTTGCATTGCTCCAGCATGTGACAATTAAAAGTGCACTTAAACTTGCTGCTAAAAAATGCCAAATCTCAACCCACTCAGCATACCAGAATTTTAAATTCAGAAGAAAGAAGTGGGCTAACAATAAAGAATACCAGTCCTGATCCTACGATCCATATTCATTGATTTCAGGCGGAGTTTGTCTCTGTACGAACTGCAGGTTTGAACCCATTGGGAGTGCCTAATAGCTCTTGACTAACCAAGCTTCCCCCTCCCACCAAGGGTCCTCTAGGTAGCTTCCCTCTCTGGCAGCTGTTCTTCACGGGACCAGAAGTGGTGACAAGTGATTTATCCAGAGTTTTCTGTTGGAAGAGATCCATGAGTCCCATTGGTTTGACTCAGTCAACACATATGCTTAAAGGTCCACATTTCATAAGTATCTTGCTGGATTGGGGTTGAGTGAGCAGAGATGCTCAGCACACATCTCGGGGGTCCATGTTTCTTATTTGTTTGGTTGGTTTTCAGTTACTTTTTCCCTCTCTCTCTCTCAAGTAGAGTCTTCACTCCCAGAGGGAGAGATGTTAATGGCGTTTAGGGAGTGAGTCTTAAAGTGTGATTATACCCTGAAAAGCATCCTTGTAAAAATGCAATTGTTGCATCTCAGTGATTTCCAGATCAAATTATAAATAAGAAAATATTTTTTCCCAAGGTACCAACCCTGCACTCTCAGCCAGTGCTCTTAAAGTCAATCTGAGTTCATTCTTTCTCATGCATCATCACAAGAAATAAAAACCCTGCATGCAAAATTATGCCCTCAGTGATACTTGTGCAGCCTCATTACCTTTAATGGGTTTGCACAGGTGTAACTGAGTGTAATTTGGTAAACAATTCTGTTGCTGATGTATGAGATAGAATAGAAACTGCAGTTCACTCTCTCTCATCTGTTTTGGCTCTGCACGGCTAAAATAAGTAAAGGGGGAGGAAAATATATTTTTCTGATCTTTGAAGTGCTGAATACACAGTGGCAGCAACCCTGTTGAGTGAGATTAGGCTGTTTTAAAGACTATAATTGTACTTTGAGAAAGGAATGTGAAGGCATGACAGACCAGGTTCAGGAACAGGGTTGAAGGCAGAGTATCATGTAGCATTAGGAATGGAAGACAAGAGTGGAAAGAGAACACAAAAGAGCTGTTAGTTCTGCAGCTTGGGCATAAGGGGAATGTGACAATGGGTGAGCACAGAGTGGTCAGCATGTAATAAGTTGGATAAGGCTCTGAATGCATGATAGATAACATTAATACTACAGTAGTCCCAATATTGCAGGAATCCTAATCATGGACCCCGGTGTGCTAGGTGCTGTACAAACACAGAATGAAATTACAGTCCCTGATAGAATGGTGGTGTGGCAATGGAGACTCACCAGCACAGCACCTCCTGCTGGTTGTCCTGGGAATTAGCTCTTCAGCACTCAGAACGCCTCCTTCTGGCTGGTGTCTCGCTTGCCTTAGGCCCCCGTGTCCGTCCCAGTCCCTGGTGCCCTTTACCTCTGCATCAGGTACCCTGCTCCCAGGCAGCCAGGTCCTTCTCTCTCCACTGTGAGCGAGAGAGAGAGAGAGAACCTGTAGCCCCTGGCCTCCAGCCCTCTTATCAGGCCCAGCTGGGCCCTGATTGAGCTGGCCACACCTGTGGTCAGCTACTCAGTCAGCTTCCCCCAGCTGTTCTCATTCCTCATTTCAGGAGCAGGGTAACCACCCCACTACAGGTGGCATGAGCAAAACAATCTAAAAGTAATGTTCTTCCCTTGATGCACTATGGGTGAAATTCACCTGCATGTACAGGGCCAGAACAAGACTTATGCATTTCTGAAGTCCCCACTTAAGACCTCAACTCTGGGGTTAAGATATGCTGGCCCTTTTTATATAGTTGAATTTCACTCTGTACATAACTCCTTTTGAGATCAACAGGAGTTATTCATGTGCTCTGGAGTGTGGAATGGATATAAGTCTAGATTTTGGAGCTCTATCTCTAATGAACAATTCTGAATAGGACAACATGTAAACATTATGATAAAACATAGGAGATTGATCCTTTATGTGGAAATAATTACACTGATGCCGGGGGGCAAGGGCTTTGAGGAGGATTTGCAACAGTTACCTTCAAACTAAATGAATTCTTTGCATTGGTCTTCATGGCTGAGGATGTGAGGGAGATTCCTAAACCTGAGCCATTCATTTTAGGTGAAAGATCTGAGGAACTGTCCCAGACTAAGGTATCATTAGAGGAGGTTTTGGAACAAATTGATAAATTAAACAGCAATAAGTCACCAGGACCATACAGTATTCACCCAAGAGTTCTGAAGGAACTCAACTGTGAAATTGCAGTTTCTAACTCTAACCTGTAACTTATCTCTCATAACTGGGTGACTGGGCAACAAAATGGCAGATGAAATTTAATGTTGATAAATGCAAAGTAATGCACTTTGGCAAGCATAATCCCAACTATACATATAAAATGATGTGGTTGCCCTATCTCAAAAAAGATACATTGGAATTGGAAAAGGTTCAGAAAAGGGCAACAAAAATGATTAGGTGTATGGACAGGCTTCCGTATGAGGAGAGATTAATAAGACTGGGACTTTTCAGCTTGGAAAAGAGACGGCTAAGGGGAGATATGATTGAGGTCTATAAAATCATGACTGATGTAGGGAAAGTAGATAAGGAAGTGTTGTTTATTACTTCTCATAACACAAGAACTAGGGGGTCACCAAATGAAATTAATAGGCAGCAGATTTAAAACAAATAAAAGGAAGTATTTATTCACACAATGCACAGTCAACCTGTGGAATTCCTTGCCAGAGGATGTTGTGAAGGCCAAGGCCATAACAGGGTTCAAAAAAGAACTAGATAAATTCATGGAGGATAGTTCCATCAATGGTGTCCTTAGCCTCTGTTTGTCAGAAGCTGGGAATCAGGGCCAGCTCCAGGCACCAGCCCTCCAAGCATGTGCTTGGGGCGGCACCTGGAGGGGGGCGGCGCTCACCTGGGGAGAGCGGAGCCGCGGTGGGCTCTCTGCCCTCTCCCGCTGCTCTGGCCAGCTGAGGAGAGCGGGCCTGTGGCCGGGCTCGCCGCCCTCCTCCGGGCGCTCCAGCCAGCCGGGGAGAGCGGGGCCACAGCCGGGCTCGGCGCCCTCCCCTGCCGCGCTCCCCGCCGGGAGGGCAGGGGTTGGCGGGAGGCTTTTTTGCCTGGGGCGGCAAAAAAGCCAGAGCCGGCCCTGCTGGGAATGAGCAACAGGGGATGGATCACTTGATGATTACTTGTTCTGTTCATTCCCTCTGGGGCACCTGGCACCTGGCCACTGTCAGAAGACAGGACACTGGGCTAGATGGACCTTTAGTCTGACCCAGTTTGGGCTATTCTTATGTTCTTATTTCAAGATGGGTGTCTATTTTATTCCCAATTACCCTTCATTTACACAAGGATGAACAAATTGCTTCTCTACTTGGAAATTAAATTTTGCTCATAATCAGAACTACTGTACGTGGTAGAAGCTGATAAGAGGTTTTGTTCAGTCCCAGGAAACTAACTGCTGAAGCCAAACTTATTGATCCCAGCACCACATACAAAGGTTTTTAACTGGTGTCTTTCTCTGCAGATGCTGTGCAATTGCTTTGCAAAGCTAAATGGAAGCAGTAGTCTTGTGGTAAAAAGATCATTTTCATAATGGAGGAAGTTTTCACAGGAGGGATCATAGAGATTTTACCCGGCGAAAAACTTGAGATAATAGAGTGCTTCTACGTTCCAAAAAACAGTTCAAACATTGACAGTGCCATCACCATACTGTAGACTCTGACACTGATTCTGATCTCGTTTACATCAGTGTAACTCCACTGATGTCACTGGACTTGATCTTGTTTTACACTCTTCTAAATGATCAGAATCAGATGTATTTTATCTGGGATCTCTGTTACAATGATTTTGTTCACTACTAAACTTGTTGGGGCGGGAAAGATCATGTGTCACTAACACATGGAATTCATACAATTAGTACTCTTGTGATTTCAGAAGATGTCAGTGTATTTCATATTTGAGGACAATATGAAGTTTGGAACATGTTTGCGTTTGATTTTTCTTTTAGTGTAACAATGCAGAAAGTTCAAATGTTTCTAAAAAGAGATTATTGATTTAGTTGAAATATCACACATCCATATTGCAGTAATATGCATTTGTTAGCTGTAAATCTATTTTGCCAACATGCTTCCAAATGAAATATAAACAACCAAGTATTAGTTGGAAAAGCCACTATGCTCTGTGTATACACTGATATGATGGATAGATTTAAATGGCACTGGAGTTGGCTCTAAAAGCAATTTTTCCATCTTTCCTTCTAGCAGGGTGTAACAGGTACGGCAATTCCTAAAAATATCTTTGGAAAATCTTACTGTATTAAATTGGTGAGCCAGGAACTGTATGTAATTGCATGGGGGAGAGTGATCACATCTCCTCCAGGAACTAAGAAGCAACTAAGAACCAAGCCTTTCTGAGAGGAAGGAGGAGGAGCCACTTGTCAGAGCTGGCTAGAGAGACAGGCTGGGGAGGAGCCTGAAGGAACTGGGCCTTCTCAGATCCAAGGAACGTTAAGCCTTAGGAAAGAATTAGATATGCATACAATGTGCGTTATTGTTTTTAAGATGTGTTTTCTCTGAAATGTTTTTGTTCTAAATAAATACTTTGTTTTAAGGAGGCTGTTTGGTCCTTAGTTATCACTACTGTTGTCCTGCAACTGAATTGCAGGGTCTACACATAAATCATATCTGCAGAAGGGATCATGATTAATTCACAGGGGACTGTAGCCCAGCATAGGGTCGGAGTGGGAAGATTGAATATTTTGCCCCAAGAAAGACATGATGCTATTTGACCTAAAGGGGGTACAGCTGTAGAGATCAGAGGTGCAGTTGGCCTGGTAACTGTGACAGGACATTTTATCTATTTCACTAATATTAATTGCTATAACATGTCTCTGATTATAAAATTTATCTAAGACTTCATAAGCTATATCTGCCCCTGTTTAGCCAGGCACAACTTCCATTGACTCCATTGCTTCTAGTGACTTCTTATTTCCTATGCAACTGCTCATGAAAGAAGGAAACAGGAGAGAGGAAAGCCTCCCTTATCAAGTTAGTTATTGAATAGTAGCACCATCTAGAGGCCTGAGTTCCTTTAATATACTGTTTTACAATGGATTATTTCCATGAAACTAATCTAATTTGAAAGGTCCAGCTTTCTTACAAAGGCTACCAGTAAACAGTTTGAAAGTTCTTCTCAAAGCAGGCTGCCCCAAGTCACAAGAATTCTTTCCTGCTTGTAAGTTTTCATGTATATATTAAAATATGAAACCTAAAAGGTATCTGATCAACAAATTGGACTGATAGATTTATACAGCTTAGAAGACACAAAACCAACATTAAGCAAACAATAATATACTGCATAGCAGCAATCACGTATATGAAATATTTCCAGAGGGGAGCAGCTCATGCTACATTCACCCAAGCACTTGAACAGTGAATGAATATAGCCCTATCTGCTAAGAACAAAGTTTCTGAACCTGATTTAGATATTATGATCTATTTAAGCACACTTGTTGCTTTATTTGTAACAAATAAAAACTTGGCACAATTCTGCTCTCAGTTGTGTCTATCGTAAATGCAGAATGTCTCTATTAGAGTGTAACTGAACAGAATTGGCCCTGTGGGTTTTTATAGGGGGAAACTTCTGTACCTCTTCAAATAAATGCCCTTCTCTCCCCCACTCATGACCACACCAAAGCTCATAAAGAACCCATCCTTCGCACATTAGAGAGTCATCACAGAACCGGAACACCTGGATGAGAAGTTCAGAAACTCAGGCAAAATGTAACCCCTCTGCAGGGGTGAAAGTAACTTAAAGGACCTACTGGTACGCCGGAGTCCTGAGCGAGGCGTGGCCTCAACCAGAAGAGGCAGGGCCTTTCAAGATTTAAAGGCCCTGGGGCTCTGGCTGTGGCTGGGAGCCCAAGGGCCTTTAAATCACCCCGGAGCTACCAGCTGTAGAAGCGCCTGGGAGCCCCGGGGCTCAGAGGCGAATTAAAGGCCCGGGGCTTCAGCTGCTGTGGAGCTCCAGGCCCTCTAAATCACTGCAGGAGCCCTGCCGCCGATACCCCAGGGTGGCAGGGCTCGGGTTAGGGCTGGGGTAGCAGCGACAGGGCTCCGGAGGCGATTTAAAGGGCCTGGGGCTCCGGCCGCTGTGGGAAGCCCCGGGCCATTTAAATTACTGCCAGCACCTGGCTGTCTGGGCCCTGGGGCTCTGGCAGCCAGGCTCTGGTGGTGATTTAAAGGGCCCGGGGCTCCCCACAGCGGCTGGAGCCTTGGGCCCTTTAAATCACCGCCGGAGAAGCCTCTTGCCGGTACGCCGTACTGGACAGTACTGGCTTACTTTCACCTCTGCTCCTTTGTATTAAAGAGTGAGTTAGATAACTTGCATGGGGTGGAGGAGGAGGGGACGATGTCACTGTAATACTTACAAAACAAGGACAGCTTGAGGAAAGACATTGCAGCCTGAAGTATATTTCCCTGCTAGTCCATGGTGCCTTATTCATGAGTTACCTGCAAAGTGATCTAAAGAGAAAGAGTATCATGTTATACTCAAAGCCATGTTAAAGCCATCATCAGACTGCTGTGCTTCCAGAACGGATTCGGGAAGCTATCAGGTGAGAATTCCACCCGTTCAAAGATTCATGGTCTCTAAGGACAGAGTGAGACAATGTGATCATCCAGTCTGACTTCCCACCTACACAAGCCACAAAAGTCTCTGAATTAGTGCCTGTTTCAACTAGAGAAAATAGACAAAAAGATCCTGGCAATTTTTAAATTGCCATTGATGGAGAATTCAATATTGTTCCAAAAGGTTAATTATCCTTGGTGTTAAAAAATGATGCCTTATTACCAAGTCTGAATTTGTCTAGCTTCAATTTCCAGCTAGTGGAACTTCTTGTACCTTTGTCTGCTAGACTGGAGAGCCCGTTATCAAATATTTCTTCCCCAAGTAGCTAGTTATGGACTGTGACCAAGTCATCCCTTAACTTTCTCTTGTTAAGCTAAACAGATTGCACTTCTTGAATCCCTCTCTGTAAGGCATCATTTACAATCCTTTAATCATTCAGCTGTAACAGTTGTGAAACAGCTAAATTGCTCAAACTAAATTGGGATGTAGGGCAGTGATTCTCAAACTTGGGCCGCCGCTTATTCAGGGAAAGCCTCTGGTGGCCCGGGCCGGTTTGTTTACCTGCAATGTCTGCAGGTTTGGCCAATTGCGGCTCTCACTGGCTGCGGATCGCCGCTCCAGGCCAAAGGGGGCTGCAGGAAGCGGCCCGAGCCGAGGGAGCTTGCTAGTGTAGACATGGCCTTAGCGTGAATAGTTGACCCCTGCAGTTCTGCTGTAAAGATTCATTTGATATTATTGTAACTGAAAATAAATCCTGTGAATCACAGTAAAAGTCAAGACTAGGTACTCAGATACCATGATAATTAGTGCAATCTAAATCAAAATATAGGGCTTGAAGGGACCTCAAAAGGTCATCTAGTCCACTCCTCCATGCTGATACAGATTAAGTATATTTAAACCAGGGGTAGTCAATAGGCGGACTGTGGGACAAATCCAGATCACCAGATGCTTTTGAACAGACCCCCAAATCTTTTTATTTAATTATCGTTTTTTTTAATTATTTTCTCTGGAGCCTGGAACTTGACTATTCCTTGACCAAGAAATCTGGACCTAGACAAAAAACAATGGACTACCCCTGATTTAGACCATCCCTGAGAGATGTTTGTCTAACCTGTTTTTAAAAACCGCCAATGACAGGGATTTACAACCTTCCTCTATAAACCACTTCAGTGCTTAACTATCCTTATAGTTAGAAAGGTTTTCCTAAGAACAGAGAGAGGGACTAGAAGTCAACAGGGTAAAATCTGCCTGCTTTGTCTATTTGGAGCTAATCTTTCTGCATGTGACCAGCAGCCAAGTCTCAATGCAGAATTTGAAGAGCATGGCAAGTCACACCGCTACCTGAAGGCAGAATCTTAAAGAAATATTTTCCAAAGTTGTGCTAAATCATCTAGATTTTAGCGGGGTTTTGTTATGATTCCAAAAGACTTGTTAAAAACAGCATTTTTCCTTGTTGCATTAAGAGATGGAAGAAGACAGATATGGAATGAATAGCTTTGGTGGGAGAATTTTAACCTTTTTTCCCCATTGCCTTAGAGACACAACTCCTTGCAAAACAGATTAAGGAGCTGGCGAAGCAAATTACCTTAGAGATGCTCCAATTAGCTTCTTCCTTTTCTTAGTCACATTCTATCACCAAGCCCCAAGCTACTTGTTTTCCCTCAAACAAAAACACTAAATACAGCTTAGCTGGTTTAAGCCTAAGGCAGCCACTGACAGAGTGCCCCCAGGAGGAGCAAACAATAGCTCCCTCCGGCTGGGATGCCTCTATAACTTCACTGGAGAATTTGCAACTGCAGTGCTCCTACAATCCTCTAGAAGACTATGATTTTGTTTAGGAGCCTTTGGGGTTCCTAAAATTCTATTATAAGAATAAAAGACAGAGGTTAGTTGGCTTCCAGTTTAATACTGCAGAAACAAGAGCAGCAACAGCCCTCTTCTCACGTTACACCAATAGCAGCAGAAGAGAGCTGTTCGGGTGCACAGGTTTGAACTACGAGTTTGGGATGGGTTTTCCTTTAGCTCCTCAGCCTCTTTAGCTGTTCCTCTACATCCAAACTGTGGGGCAATTGCTCCTCCAGTGGCAAGTCTCTGCAGCAACAGGCAAGGGCAGTTTGTTCTAAAGGTGGCAATATGGACAACAAATTTGTAGACTGATTTACAGTAAAAAAAAAAAAATCATCCTTATCATCCACAGTTATTGAGACCATGACACGCAAAGCCCAAATAAATGGCTGGGAGGCACGGGCAAAATAAGAGCTCTCTTGTGGGTTTAAGCTGATAACTGTTTACCTCTGCTCAAAAAAATTGTCAGCTCTCTCATGTTGTGTGGGAATTGCTTTTACTTTGTGGGTCAGGTGAACCGGATTCAAACAGATTGGCCAGTGATGGGGTAGACCCATGTCTGGAGGGAACAAAGTTTTGTTGAGCTGAGGCGCCTATTCATCCACCTGCAAGATTCTTAATCCTGTTGGGTAGTGAAATCAAGATGGAGATTTTGGGATTGTTAATGCTTCCCTTGAAAAAGATAAGAGTACTACTGTCATGCTAGTGATTTTGTGGAAGAGTGTTGTGGGTATGCTGCAGAGGAGGGGTTTAAGCACCCTTGGGAGAGGGCTCTGTCCACCCTTTGTTCAACAGTTTAAATACGTGGTGGTGGTTTTGGCCTCTTCCTCCACCTCCCACTTATGTGCTCCTAGAGTCTCTGAAGGCATTGGTAACCAGCATCTGTTTCTCATCTTTGTCAAGTTAACTATTTGCCAGCTCTCTCACCAAACCAGACCTTGCTACAGTGATTCATGCTTTTTGCCACCCCTAGATTAGAGGACTAGATTAGAGTGTGCTGTACATGGGACAAGACATGAAGATAGTGTGAAAGCTATAGCTTGTGGCAATAGTTCTATGAGTGGATAATGACCCTTGCAACTTGACTTAGCATTAACCTTTTGTAACCCTCTCTTAGCAGCACTCCTGTATGGCCTTCCTACACTTCTGACAACTGACTCCCCAGCTGGTAAGTATTATTAAGCCGCAGCTTAATGTATTGCTTAATGAAAATCAAAATGACTGAGGGACAGATCACCTCTTTAGAAGTGAAATAGATTCTTCTGCTACAATTCAGGGTCAGAAATATTGACAATTTCTAAAAAGTAAAAGCTTCGGTTTAATCATTAAGAAATAATCAGTCTACCATCTGGCACCCTATTGCACTAGACAACGTGCAAATCCTTAGGCCAGTGTAATCATCTTTCTGCTACATTAAGAGAAATAATACCTCGTAATGCTGAGCTACTGCATATGAGTTTGACACAAGGCAAAGAACTTGAAGGAGGTTTAGAGATACAGCCAGATGACATGCAAATGATATGCTGTATGATCCTTTAGTGTAATGCCATGTTCTCCCCTTTAATATTGAAAACTCCCACTGAGGTCCATAAGAACTGCATTCATAGAACAAGGGCAGTAGATGGCCCTAAGTAATTGAACTGAATTGTATTCCTTTATGAGAGTTTTTGATACTACATCAAAGCTATCTGTTAATAAGGGAGACATTACAGAATCTCTGCATTGTGGTGAAATGGATAAGCTAGTTGAGAGAGAACCTTTCAGAGACTCTTTCAACAGTAAAGTGATTGGGCAGACTCCTAAGCCTAAATTTTTATTTTTAGAAAGCACTGAATACCCACCCTCTGAAAATAGGCCTTTTATAAAGGATTCTCAGGCTGGGCAAAATTGAGGCATCCAAAAATCAGGCACTTCTGAAAATTTAGGCCCTAATCTTGGTTTAAAAAAAAATGTTTGAAGAGTTTTAAAGGGAACATTAATATGAATTAATCCAGCAACAGATATTTCCCCTTGAATTTTAGGGTCAAAATTTCAACTCATGCAGGGATTTTCAGGCACAGATTTAAATTATTTGATATGCAAATGGCATCTGTGTTTGCCAAATGGCTAAACATTTAATTGCAATCTGACATATGCAATGCATATGCAGAAAAAACTGGGGGTGTAAATTTAGGCCCTGATCCTGCCAGGATACTCACACATGGTGAATTCCAACATGAGTAGTACCATTTAGTTTAAAGTGGACTGCAGCTGCCACCTCTGATGTCCACACAGCACTGAACACTCGGGCTAGCCAGAAAACAAGAATTTCATTTAACAAAACTTTTCAAGGTTTCAGCATTAGGTTTCATACTTCGTCGGGATGAAACAGAGACCATAACATTTTTTCATGGAAACCTAGCCAGAGACCCCAAAATAGCCAATAGCCTGGTGCATAAGGCACTCACCGTGGATGTAGGAGGCCCAGGTTCAACTCCCTGCTCTGCCTGATTGGGGACAGGGACTTGTTCCTTGGTCCTAATCACCAGGCTACAGAGTCAGTCTCTCTCTCTCTGGCCCAATGAGTATTTATTTATGCTAAGTGGAACACCTTTAAACAGGAGAAGTTGAGAGACACCCAGCACAGAATAGCCAATAGGAAAAATTCCTGACCTCTCTACCACACACTAAATCTCAGTCCTTGCTCAGGACAGAGTAATGGGTAAAGTAAGTTATTTTCAATTATTTAGGAATTCAACATAGTGTGGTGAATCTGTTCTCTAAATCGCCTTTCTGGACTCTCCATTCCTGGGGTTTGCAGAAAACAAAGTGCCACGCAGCATAAACTAGAACTGCTTTAAACAGATAGCAGCAATCTATTAGGGGCTGCAGTGCCAGATGTGCTCCAGCCCCACTCCTCCTGACCAGCCCTCCTCCCTCTACCTCCAACATGTCCTATGCTGCGGGGTGGGGAAGTTGGTAACATACAGCCAGTTATGCCAGATTTATGCTATATGAGAACTGCCTTACATCAGGGGCAGACCCTGACTGTGCCTTTAGTACAGCTTCCTAATACTGTGAGAAGACAATGAAGCCTCCTGACCTGGAGCTCAGGATGAAGTCCATCTCCTAATATATTAAATACTGCACTATAAAACTGCATGATATGTTTGTGTTCAGAGCCAATCCTGGAGCACTAACATTTTCCCACATACCTTAGGCCACACACTGTACACTTTTAAACCCTTCTTTCATGGAATGTGGACTTATCACAGTCTTACAGCCTGATGCTACTGCTGCTACTCAAGTCTATGACATTTTCATTTTCCTGCAAACTGAGAAGGGAAAGGCCCTTAACTCCTATCGAGATTCACCAAGATATACCCATTGAATTGAAATAGAAAGAGAGGGAAGAAAATGACAACAATGTCAATTAAAAAAATCCCCCAAATACTTAATATGCAACATACAGGGGTTCAAACTATATTGCATTCCCATTTTTTGCACAGTGTTCATTTCCCCTGAACCACAAAAATACATTCTTATAAATGACCAACTTGTGTTGCTTTAGAGCAGTGGTTCTCAACCTTTCGAGACTACTGTACCTCTTTCAGGAGTCTGATTTGTCTTGTGTACCCCCAACTTTCACCTCACTTAAAAATTACTTGCTTACAAAAGCAGACCTAAAAATACAGAAGTGTCATAACACACTACTACTGAAAAGTTGCTTACTTTCTTTTTGTTTGTATGAAATTTTAGTTTGTACTGACTTTGCTAATGCTTTTTATGTAGTCTTTGTAAAACTAGGCAAATATCTAGATGTGTTGATGTACCCCTGGAAGACCTCTGCGTACCCCTGTTTGAGAACCACTATTTTAGAGAATCTTTTTTTGGCTGGGGATTGAGTAATAATGTTCCTGGGAACACCTCTTTGTGCTAGAGGGGCAGAAAAAAAAATCAATGTCCTATTTTTTGTCCTGACTCCTGCCCAAGTTACTATACGTCAGTTATTGATTGACTCCTCCCCAATTCAATCATAAATATAGTTATAAAATGTCAAATTTAATCAGTCTCCAAAGTTTGACAATTAAACAGCATAATGGCAAGGGAAGCAGAATATAAGAGACAGCAATCCAATTACATTCTTTCTGATTTTGTGAGTTACACATCTGTATCTCTTTCAGATCGACAACTGACAAAGATATAGTGCATCTGAAGATTTTCAAATGCTGAGTCTGTCATGTAGCATATCTAAAGATTAGAAAAAAATGGAATGACTTAGGTAATCATTTAACTGTGTCATCCTGCTTACATCTTACCCAACACATCAACATGCCTATGGTAAAACTATCCATGATAATATAAAGTTTCTTTTAGAGTTGTAGTGAGATGGGAATATCACAAGTACAGTAACTCCTCACTTAAAGTTGTCCCGGTTAACATTATTTCGTTATTAGGGAGCTGATCTATTAGAGAACATACTTGTTTAAAGTTGCATGATGTTCCTTTATAAGGTTGTTTGGCTCGCCCCGCTCTGCCCGCCCAGCATTCCAGCCAGGGAGCGGGCAAGCCCCCAACCCCACTCCCCGGCAGGAGTGCCGGGCGGTTGGAATGAGGCAAGCCCCAATGCCCCAACCCCTGGCTGGAACGCTGGGCGGGCGGAACGGGGCAAGCCCCACTCCCTGACCCCGCTCTCCAGCAGGAGTGCCGGCTGGGTGGAGCGGGGCAAGCCCCCGTGTCTCCACCCCACTATGCCCCTGCCTCAACCAAGCTTCACAATCATCATTGGTGAGTACACTATTACATTGTTTGTTTAAAATTATTTAAAACTTATACTGCATATGTTTATAATGACTTTTGTCTGGCAAATTTTTTTTGCCTGGAATCTAACCCTCCCTATTTACATTAATTCTTATGGGGAAATTGGATTCACTTAACATCATTTTGCTTAAAAGTAGAATTTTCAGGAACATAATTACTATGCTAAGCAAGGAGTTACTGTAACAAAACCCACACAGAACAATGTTGCCTTCAGGTGCAGTAGCTCTCGCTGGCTTCCCTAAATTGCACCTGCATAACTAAGGGCAAAATTAGGGCTTACAGTAAGTGACAATAATTACTATATCCATTGGGGACAAATCCTTCCACTTCACTACACAGTCTGGTGAAAGGTATGCAAGGACCTAATTTTGGTTTCAGAGTGGATGCACAAGCACAACCAAGAGCACAATTTGGCCATGTGACATTATACTTCCTCGGTACCTACGTCTGCCAACTATAGATTTATATATGCTTGTGTGGACTCTCCAAGGTTAGTCACCTTTTCAGCACAGTTCGAGGATGCAGTTCAGGTCCAGTCTTCATAACCAAAATTATTGAGTTGTTACAGGTGTGGGATTAATCTAGTACTGATCACTTTCAGGGATGTGCGAGTGCATGTGTGTGGGTGCCTATGCAGGTAAAATGCGGAAGCTTAGGAAAGTCATCAGAAACTGGAAAAGGACCTTTAGAATGGAAATGCTAACAGGCACAACAAGTGAATGTTGTAGAATACATAACCTAAGATAACAACAAGAAGAGGGATAACTGTTGCCCAATGTATTTATAAAAATAATATAAACCTAATATTATTTTTTTTCGGATACAATAACCACCTTTTTGTCCAGTACTTCAGTTTTCCAGTCTGGTCTTCTTGTAAACCTTTCTCCTAAGTGCCAATTTACAGCACACATGCAAAATGTGCACACGCTAATGGCCATCCCCTTGTATATTAGTGACAATTGCTTAATTGCAAAATACAGGATATACAGCAAGTACCATAATAGCATTCCAAATGAGAACTTAATTCTTGAACATTTATACTTCCAGCTTCAAAAAGAAGCTTGAAAATGAAATTTATGATCTATTTTA
The DNA here is from genome assembly GCF_013100865.1 of Trachemys scripta elegans. Taxonomy (NCBI): domain Eukaryota; kingdom Metazoa; phylum Chordata; order Testudines; family Emydidae; genus Trachemys; species Trachemys scripta. The sequence continues at coordinate 57,929,583 of NC_048307.1, read as the reverse complement.
TAGCTATACATGTTTCATAGATATATGGCTAGCTTAATTATAATCCTCTATCTTTCTGCTGCCTTTCCTAGAATGGAAAAGCTGCAAGCTCCACATTACTGTATGCATTGAGCAGTTGGTTTTTATACTGCAGGAATAATGTAAGTCATATTGCTAGAATTGTAATTAAACTTTAAATAAACCATGCACAATAATCTTGCTGCTAGTATCAATTTGTATGCATAAAACCACCCACACATTGATATCATGAGGGATAGGAAATTTTTAGGGACAAATGCTGACCTTTAGTGAAACTATTTCATGTATTTTATAAAAGTGGTGGATATTGTGTGTGCGCAATTCTGCCTCAATCCCAAATGCAGATTATACCTTGCTTCTCTGGCTTCAGACACATGGGACACAGGAAAACGGCCATGGAATAGGAAGATATTTTATAATCACACCCACATGCTCATGCATGTTGAGCCCCTAATCGGCTGAGCCAAAGAACAATGGGATTTATCCTGATTCTGTGCTGTATGTGCTCAGGCACCAATGTTAGATATGCTGGTTGACCTGCTACTGGAGATGCCCATCAAAGCTGACCCACAAACAGTTTTGATAGATCCAGAAGCTTAAGGCAAGGATTGTTGTTCTGCAGCACCAGCCGGGATGGTCAGAGGGGCTTGTTCTGTTACTAGAACTTCTCAATTCAGAGCCTTCCAATGGGATTTGGGTGCCTAACTCTCTTCAGCTTTGAAAATCCTATCTCAAATCAAGCCTCTTCTCTTCTCCTGGTTAGGGCAGGCTCCACATCTCAATGAATTTCAATGGCATTTGAACACTTAATTCTCTTAGGTTCCTTTCCAAATTTTACAGACTCAGTGCAGACACGTTTCTGCGCTCTTCTCTGCAAGATGATCATCCGTACTGTTTCTATTATTACATCTCTGCCACTTAGAGAAAACAATGGAATGAGAAACAGAGGTGGAGATTGTACAGTTATACAGACATGACAAAAGGATCCAAATTCAAAAGGTTGTACATGCCATAACTGGGACATTTAAGGACTTTACTAACTAGCTGTGCAACAATTAAATTGTTTTTACTTTTTTTTTTTTTTGCTACAGAACATTGCATAGCACTTGCAAAGCACCTTTTGTCTGAGGATCCCAAAACACTATTATCTTGATTTTACAGAAGAGGGAACTAAAGCACAGAGAAATTAAATGATTTGCTCTGAAGTCACATACACAGCTTCAAATGTCATCGTAAGGAACAAAATCCAAGTCTCTTGACTCCAATTTCTTACTCTATGAAGAGTAAAACTATGGTGCCTCCATACAGAAGGCAAAGTATGATGCAGGCTGAATTATGACAAGATTTGAGCAGCTCCGGTGACTTACAATATATAGTGCTACTAGGCAGAGACCTTTGTGTTGTAATCTCCACTCTACAAGCTTCCTGAAAAACACCAAAGCTCTCTCTCTCTCTCTCTCTCTCTCACACACACACTCACCCCCTGCCCCATCTGCTAAATTTTGAAAATGTTCACCAGCTCTACCCACTATTGTGATGAGCCCTATTTCTTTATAAATCTCTACCCCGATATAACGCGACCCGATATAACATGAATTTGGACATAATGCGGTAAAGCAGTGCTCCGAGCGGGCGGGGCCGCACACTCCGGCGGATCAAAGCAAGTTCGATATAACGCGGTTTCACCTATAATGTGGTAAGATTTTTTGGCTCCAGAGGACAGCGTTATATCGAGGTAGAGGTGTATTACTAAGCTATTACCAGAATTCTGCACGGGCAGATCGTTCAAACTGAGATCAGTGAAACTATATCTCATCACAAAAATTAATTGCACACCACATCAAAATGTGTTTTCAAACATGATACATCATCCTGAGCAGTGGCTATAGGTGTTGACCCATGCTCTTAAATGTTCTCTTTTTATATTCATACCAGAAGAAGCTGAATAGCAACAAAAATTCCCCAAAGAAGAATTATTTTTATTAGACTTTTGTTTTCTTTGACATTTCGTTGTCTCATTTCAATACCACCAATTATCTCCATGTCAGTGACTTTTTTGATGTTAAAGGCCTTTTTAAAAGCATGGCTATATTGTTAAAAATTTAATTCCCAGTTGGTTTGAGAAGAGTTGGTTTAAGTGCACATTGCATAGCAATTTTGTTGGTGTGTGTCTTTGAGGAGGCCAAAAAAGCTCAAATCTTTTTACAGTACATTGACCGACAACCTACCTAACTTGTGCAACATTCTATCTTATTTGACATTTACCAGTACATTTGTACAATGATTTCTAATTATGTACCCAATAGCAGGCTATGGCTGTGACCTTTTCTAATAGCTATTTGTTTGTATAGCCCATAGGTATAAAATATATTCACTATGAAACAGGGATTGCTAAAAGTGGATGTGCTTGATACGCACTATTGGCCAGTGGATGAGTCTTCCTGACCACTCCATATTGATTCACTGAAAATACAACAGAGCAGAACACAAAAAGTGGAACAGAGCAAGATTTTACCCAAACTATTCCTACAATGTTTTGTGCCATTCTAAAGAACAGGTTGCAACTGGAGTAGTATTTTGGTGCATATACATTGGCTTCTAAGGGCATAAATAGCATAGGAGAGAACTTTTACATATCTTAACATTGTTCAGAGGTACATTTTTACCCATTTCTGTCCACTGCCTGTTTTATAAACAGACCAATTCCCCAGATCCAATCAGCTCATTCTGCTCTCAGTGTTTAAAATGGCAAATGAAATGTAAAAGAAAAATAAAACCTTCAACGTCACCCTAGCTGAAAAGGCAGACAGCCCAATATAAAACATAATCTAAAGCTTGATTTCCATGTTAACAATAGGAACCATGAAAAGCTTATGCTACCACTGTTGCTTGGAGCAAATCTTTCAAAAAGCCATTTTCTTTTAGAAAGGTTATCACATTGCTTCATAATTTATTTAAGAATAACAATTTTCTTTCCAATTGCCTGTACTGCGCCCTCATGCTTAAAGTGGTTATCGCAAGCTCTACAATTCTGACCGCAGTATTTTGTACTGATATTGCCACAGAGTTTCCATGCTATATTATGTTTTTCTCAGAGAATCCTGCTGGGGTTCAGTTACTTATGTAGAAACTGTGCCATAGGCACTACCTCTTTCAAAGAATGTTCCCAGTCAGGAATGGGAAAGATTGTGTGACAGAAGCAGCAGCTAAGCCAGTGCCACCATCATTCAGTCCAAAGCAGTGCAGTTTTGAGAATTCTCCTGTGGTTGAAATAGTTCGCCATCTGGCCGTTTAGTGTTAGGTATTGTTATTGGGAGATAATCTTCAGAAAGGGGGGAAGCATAGGAAGATAAATGATTTCTTTGCCTCCACCTTCACCCCAAATAATGTTGATGCTACTACTGACATCTACTCTTTCCTGGTAACAATGATGAGGCATTATCAGAGATTGAGGTGTCAAAAGAAGAGGTTCTGGAATAAGCCAATAAATTAAAAAGCAGCAACTTATCCCATCCAGAAGGAGTCTGAAGCAGAAGATGATATCAAATCAGAATCCATGAGTTTTGAAGGAAAGGGTGTTTTCTCTAGGTAGAACGGGGTGAACTTATGTAAGTGGAGAGAAAGCATTGCACAGAAAGACCCACTGTGTAAAAGATACTAGGAACATGTGTGCCTCTGAAGATGGGGGTCTACATTTGAGGAGCCCACATGAAGACAGGAAATAGGGCAGTGTGAGAAAATGGAGACTGGAGTGAGGCATGCAGTTATTGGAGCTAGACAAACCCTCAATGACCAGGTAGAATAAGGAAGTTTATTGCAATTTGTTTATAATCAAGCTATAGACAGAGAACTTATGGGCTATTGTCATATATGTATGACCCTGAAATCTACTTCTTGGAATGATGGTTAATGTCAAGCTGTGTTTTATAAGAAGACATCTTTTGCTACATCTCATGGGCTAGTCTTGATTACTTAATGATTGACAATCTGATGGCTTCATTGCATACCTTGCTATGTTTGCTGTTGGCTGTAAAACCACAGGGTGGTCTTGCACGATTTATGGGTGTAACCAGGGGTGAAAGTAATTTACAGGATTTACCGGTACTGCTGGAGTCCTGAGGGGTGTGTGGCCTCATCCGGAAGAGGCGTAGCCTCAACCGGAAGAGGCGGGGCCTCTCAAGATTTAAAGGCCCTGGGGCACCGGCTGTGGCTGGGAGCCCCAGGGCCTTTAAATCAACCCAAGGCTCCCAGCTGCAGAGGTGGCTGGGAGCCCCCGGGGCTCAGGGGCAAATTAAAGGGCCCGGGGCTCCGGCTGCCGCGGAGCTCCGGGCCCTTTAAATCCCCCCTGCAGCCCTGGCTGCTGGAGCTGCAGGGGGGGATTTAAAGGGCTCGGGGCTCTCCACAGCGGCGGGAGCTCTGGGCCCTTTAAATCCCGGCCCCAGCCCAGCAGCCGGGCTCGGGCGTGGATTTAAAAGGCCCAGAGCTCCCGCGGCTGCAGGGAGCCCCGAGCCTTGCCGGGCTGGGGCCGGGATTTAAAGGGCTCGGAGCTCCCCGTCGCAGCAGGGAGCACTGGGCCCTTTAAATCTCCGCCGCAGAAGCCAGTGCGGTCTGGCATGGTGTACTGGCTCTTGCCGGTACGCCGTACCAGACCGTACCGGCTTACTTTCACCTCTGGGTGTAACAAACTAATTTATTCCAGATTTAAACTTACTGTACTACATGACTGTAATATAGGTTCAGATGGCAACACATTATGCTGTTTATAGTAACAGCATTGTTAATTCCAGACATTATGCTCTATGTTTTTTAATCAGCCATTATGTTTGCCCTATATTATTGTTTTGGAAAATCCTGAAGTTAAAAATCCCCCCAAAACCCTGTTTTCATTATTGCTATATTTAAAAAAAAAACCTAGTCTCATAGAGCACAATGGCTGGAATTAACAATGCTGTTACTACGAAACAGCAGAATGGTGTTACTATAAAACAGCAGAATATATATATATATATATATATGTGCAGGAATGCTTGCAGTTTCCAGGCAATTTTTTCCAACTTACATGCACCAAATGCTCCCTTCTGCTAATGTAGGGTAGAAACATGGCTGCATCTGCGGCTGATGGCAGCCCAATCTTGCTAACAGCACACCAGATGGTGCAGGGTAGGAACAACCCACAAGTCCCTTCCATCCATGTATGGTCCTGATGGAGAGGCTGGCACTTCTGAAGTAGGAGGCCAGGGCACAGAGCCAGCCCTCCTGAGCATCCCAGTGGGCCGCACAGGATCCACACACCAGCTACTTCCCAGTATCTTCCAGTCAGCTCTGGTAGAATTATTCTTAACATGCATCCCACCTTTGCTCACTATCAGGGACGTGGGGAAGGGAAGGACACACGTCAGCTCCACAGTGACCCAGTCCTGTTACTATTTGCGGTAGTTTAAGAGCTTGCAGCCCACAGGGTCTCCAGCGAGTTTGGTGGTCAGACATCAGAGTGAGCAATAAAACATCCATTTTGATGAACACATTTCTTTTTCTCTCTGCAGACAAATGTGTGCCCATCCACTGATGTTTTTTTTCCTAGCACAAGCTTTTGAGATTCACAGAGCATTTCCTCATGTCTGGGGAAAGTAAGCAGAGTATTTAGCTCAAATACAAGGTGTGACAGATTGTTAAGCATAAGGGTTTCACACATGTTGCATGAGACCACTTAAAATATTATAATAAGCCATAAGCAGAGTTATGAATTTAAGTTCCCAGGCTAGTCTTTTGTAGGTGTTCTGCAGGTTTCCTTAGAACAAAGACTGAGAGATCAGATATTGAGTGATTGCTCTGTGAAAAGTGTTCACCCATGGTGACAGGGTGTTTGTGTCTTTTAGTCTTTTATCATTTTTTGGTGCGAGTTTATTTGAGAGCGTAGTGATTGATTTCACTCACAAAGTTGTTGGGGGAATTTGATGCCCTGGATGAGGTGCACCACATGTTGTGACAGGCGTGTGTAGGACCTACAGATCCTTAAAAAGGTGTGTTGTGGAGGGTATTGATGATGATAATAATGGAGATATGTCTGTAGGTTTTGCATCTATTGTTCTGGCAGGGTCTGGTGCTGCATTCAGTTGGGGAGCTTGCTTGCGATGATGAGCTTGGTGAGGTTGGGGGGTTGTTTGAAGGGCAGAAGGGGTTGGAGAGGTTGGGAAAGATTTCTTTCAGGATGTCCTCTCCATATATAGTGGTGTACCTTGCGATTGTTTTTTTCTCCACCTACACATCACTTTCAGTCTGGATCCTTTGTTGCTCGGTAGCTACTTTATCACCCTCTGCTGCTGTTGCCTCAGGTATACAAATTGCAGTTCAACCTGAGGAATCATAACCAGCATAACTGTAAAATAACCGTAATAATCCATTATGTTATAAACATTTACGACCCCAGATAGATGAGGCATTTAGTGCTCTCATGCATAACTTTCCAGGAGATACTGTGGTTAATGACAGAACCTCAATTCACGTTCATAGAGGGAAATGGACGATAACTTGAAAAAGCTTCTAGCAAGTGGTTGTTAAGACAAAGAATTATTGAATAGTTCCTCAGCTATCCCTTCAGAGACATGCCAAAATACCAATTCTTTGCTCTTGGAGCTGTCTGGCTGGGCACGGGCAACAGTTGGGAGTATCTGCAGTCAGAGCCACACATGACTTTTGCACCCACATGGAGCCCCCATGTCTTCAGTGGCACTCTAACTAGAGACAAAATCTACCATGTGGACCTAGTTATAAGAATGGAGTCTTGTTTTGTACATGCAGAAGTGTGCAAACTGGGGAGATGGTCTCTTAACTGCTTTTGCTGCAATAGCAAATAGCTGTTTGTGCACATACAAGAGTGAGAGCACAAGGAGGAAATTCTGAAAACAGAACCCTATCTGCAGATGCATTTTGTTTACCATTTGTTTTAGTAGCACAAAACAAGATCATTAAAGAACCTACAAAAGTTGCTTTTGTGTAAAGGATAAAGAAACACAATGACTAAATAGAAACTGTTTGGCAACTTAGTAAGATGCAAAAGACAGGTAGGTATCCAACTCCCATTCAAAGTCAAAGGGAGTTTTCACCTTTGAAAATCACTCCTTTAGTTCACATCTTTACACTGCAGACAGCAACACTACAGCATAGCAATATGGAGAATGAAACATCCCATGATGGAAACACATTGATAGGTAGGGTATGGAACTAGATGGCCACTTTCCAGCCTAGCATGATTAGAGAGCACTCTGTCAAATGTAAAGGCACACGGCATAAGGGCACTAGCTCATCGGGCTTGGAGAAGAGTCAGCACACTGGCTGGTACTACACACAAGGAAAGCTTTGCTAGCATTTTGTGTACCTCAGCATTCCAGTTTAGTTAACATTGCTACTCTTCTGGGGCTCAAAAAGTGCAGAATACCTTCAATTCCCATGGAAGCCAATGGAAGAGTCAGGTGCACAGAGCCTCACAAAATCAGGCCCCTCTTTACTAGATACTTGTTCCTTTCCCCCAAAAGCTTACACTATGGTGAATGACTGAAAAGGGCCCATCATGCTCACAACACTTAGCCTGGCCAACAGATTTTGATTGTGAGCATTCATCGTTGAAATATCTTTGATTTTAAAAAGGAAAAAAAAAAAACCTTTGCTCTTTGAAAGTTTGCTTTATTGCTGCAAAGTGTTCCCCAGGTACAGAAGAGAGCTGATTAGATGAAAATTTTTAACAAATTCTCATCAACACACTTGATAAAAAGAAAATGAATTCACTAGAGTTATTAGGCAACATACTGTGAAAATAATATTTACTTTTACCTTGTAGTCACATAGTCCTTCATCAGAAATATGTATATATTTAAGAAAAACCTTCCCAGTATAGAATCATTAAGCTTCTAAGCTTGATCAGCTATTTTATTTAAGCTATTTTACAATTATACATTATTATTCTTGTTGGTACATCTTCTACTGATTTCCTAAACTGCTAAAAGAAAAGCAGTGACCCCTATATGGAAAACTAGTTATGAAACACTAATTTTTGCCTGGCATTTGAAACAATTTCCTTTTAAAAACTGGAAAGCTGTGAAGCTGCCTGTTATGCAAGTGACATTTTAATATGATGCTAGAATTTAGACCATTTGTTTGTTACTATTGTTAAGCAAACAGTTTAAAAAAAAAAGAATTAGGCAATCACAGACAAATTCAATACTGAAGGGGGTTTATTTACGTTATCGGGAAGACTGACAAGCAGCTTCAAAAATATGGTGCCATAGTGGCCAGTTATTTCCTTGTTTTTTAAATTTATTTACATTTATTTGTACATACTGAGACAGACATTGTTACAAGTCAAGAGAGAACCCTGAACAAAGATAAAAATAAGAACAGTACGTACATATAGAGGTCATTCTAATTGCATTAAACATTTATGACTACCTTGCGGGGGAAGGAGGCGGGGGGGTGGACGGTAGGGATGAGTGCTTACAGACATTTAGTGGGTTGTGAAGGAAGGGTTAGCATTGTTTTAAGAACTGAGTTACTGGGCGGGCATTGACCATATAAGCTTATTAAATGTTTACAGTTGTTAGCGTTTTTGCTTGTTTTGGGTTTTTTTGCTGGCTAAATTTTAACTCCTTCCTGACACTATGAAAGAAATACACTGGTAAATAAATGATTTCCATTTGTTAAATGCTGATATTCTGATAATCACTGCATTACATGAAACAGTGGTTTCTTTTTATAAATTGTTGTAGCAAGATTTTATTTTAAAAAAATGATGGCAAAATAGGAAACTTCAAAATGGGAAAGAATTTGAAATCTAGAGGCTTGATTTTCAGAGGTGCTGATAATCCACATTTCTGACTGACCACAGTGGGAGCCTGTCAGAGAAACGTCATAAATGGACCAACTATTGAGAAAATTAGGATAGAAGACAAGCAAAAGAATAACCAGAAGACTCTGTGGGTAGCTGCAAAACGAGTCAGCTTAACTTGTAAGTATCTGGTTGAAAATTGTTGAAGTGAAATGAAAAAGTTTGTGGAATTTTTTGAAAATATTTTGCAAAAATCATTTGCTTTTTTGTCCAGCTGTGGTCAGAATTCTTTGAACACTTGAAATTTTCACATTTTTTCTCGTGAAAAATAGCAGAAGCTTCTTGGAAGGGGTTCCACTCACAGTTGTAGCAACCCACATTCTGATGCCAGAGATGTTGCAGTGGTCTTCATCTCTGTTGACCACCTCTTTGGCCTTGTGATGAACTGTCTCTGCCTACATTTTTTATGGTCTAGTCTGCTAGTCAGGCCACCTCTTTCCAGTTCTGTCCACCTAAAGAATCCACAGCAACATCCAACAGAAGATCCTCCTACCCCTCTTGGACTACATTAAAGTTCCCTGCTCTTTACCCCTATTGCTAGGCATTGCAGAGCTCTTCTTTGCTCCTTAGGCTGAGCATGGCTTCCCCAGGCTTTTTCCCAGGCCCTCCTTCCTAGCAGGTTTCTCCACTGCCTCTCCTCCCCAGAGATTCTGGTAGCTTCTTCCAGGGATTCCTTTCTTCTTACAGGCCCTTTCTCATGGCCTCCAACAAGAGCCTAATGTGCTCCCCATGGTTGTCTCCAGCGTACCTTGACCAGGCCCTTCCCAGAGGAAGGGAACTCCCCTGGCTCCTCTCTCTTAGGTCTCCCCACTCACTTAGTTTTCCCTGACCCACCCACAGCAGGGTAAATCAGTCCAGATCACGATGAGCTGAGGATTAACTACTAGGTCATAAAGCCTGGCTTCCATTAAAGAGCCAACCAGCCTGTGACAGTTCCCACAAAAAAAGTTTTCTATATTTGACAACCAACGCCGTTTGTAGTGTGACAGTGGATTTTTAACAAAGGATTTGAATGCAGGGACAGCGGTGGGCTTACAGTCTAGGTCAGGAAGGGTGTTCTGTATATAAGGAGTGGCATGAAATAAAGCATGCAAATTACCATGAGTAGCAGCAGATAAATGGTGTCTTAACATTGCATAACCTGTGGAACAGTGTGACTCAAAAGGCTTGTCTCGACTGGGGAAATTTTCCAGCCAGTCTTAAAATGGCTAGAACATTTCTCTATTGTAGACAGGCCTAGAAAAAAGAGACAAGGTGGATGTGCAGGGGGCAGGGTAGAGAAACACAAAACAAGGCTAGGAAGTTTGAACTGGATGCAGTAGAGTAGAGGCAGCCTACTGGGAGATGGGGGAGGGTGTCCTGGTCAAAGTGATAACAAGGAAGAGGATTTCATTGTTACATTATGGATGAGAGAAGAGTGTCTAGGAAGACAGAGAGGGGAACCTTACACCACCAAGTCTCAGAACTGAGAAAAACAGTATCATCCTGTACTTTGCTCTTTGTTATAAAAGCTATAGGAACATGGAATCCAAGACTTTTTAAATAATGTGGCTTTATAAATACCAAAGGGAATATTTAAATTTAAGGCTACCAAAAAAATACAGTCATGGAAAGCTGAAAGGAAAATGACTGTACCATTTGGAAATGGCAATGCAGACAAGCTATGAACCAAGTTGTTTAATCAAGTCCATACCATTGTACCATAGGCAGGTTAGAACTTTCCTTACAGAGAATAATAGTTGAATTCCTTACTGAATAGCTCAGTATCATCTCATAGGGGAAAGAGAGACAGCAAGAACATCTTAAGTACAAAATATTTACTGTAAATGAAGTGAGTCCTAAAAAGGCAAAAACGTAGCAAACATCAGAATAAGACCCTATACTAAGTTTTATACAGGGCTTTGATCTGGATAAGATTAGGAAGTGCCCACAGTAATGTGCCATGTGGCAGACCAACTGTGAGGGAAAATCATTCCTGACAAGGGTGATTTATCCTCACAGTTATATACGCACAGGCAGCAGAAAAAACTAGTCAGTCAGTCTCCCAAGATATTCATATAGGTCATTCATCAAAGCCTTTGAATATCATGGTTAAGATTTAAAGGTAAAACAAACCGGTCTAGAAAGAAACTAACCCATTGGGTTATGAAAGGGGGAATCATTTTTATGCAGGTTGCAGGTCAGAAAGGTTCGAAAAATATAGTTGAAGTGGGTAGGGGCTTAGGAAAGGGTTAGTTAGTAGTTCTCTGGATACTTCAGTTTAAATTTGGCTTAAGTCACACAAAAATGAATCTGAAGGTTTCAGTCATTTCTGATGGACATACAGAATGTATGCCTCTGAAAACACATGACATTGTTTGTCACGATTAGCAATTTCTGATCAGTTGAAGCAAAGCAACAAAATATCAACTGTAGGCACATTAGTGGAGCTATGTGGAAAAATTTATTGAATACCTAAGCGTGTCATTAAATATAGATAGGATTTTAAAGAAAGATACACAACAGAAAAGGCTGACCAACAGAGGGACAACATCCCTGTCTACCACTATGGGTATGCCTACATTTGAGCTAGAAGGTGCAATTCCCAGCTCACACAGACATACCTATGCTACCTCTGCTTGAGCTAGCACATTACCTGTATCAATGTAGCACAGGTGGTGGCTAGGGCTAGCTGCTCAAACGTGTACCCACCTGGAATCGGTGGGTATGCATTTGGGCAGTTAGCCCAAGCTGTTGCCCATGCTACCCCCACTACATTGCTGGTTTTTATTGTGCAAAGCTGTGCTTGAGCTAGCCAGGTACATCTATGCAAGCTGAGAATCACATCTCCTAGCTCAAATGTGGGCATACCCTCAGGTTGGTACATAGATTATTGGGGTAAAGATGATGCAACAGAGGGGACAGATGTCTCCATTGTATCGTAAAAGCTCTTTGATGTATTGCGTGTACATACACGTGTACCTGTACATACACTGGCAACAAGGTGGTTCAGAGTTTGGACCAAATCATGAGATATGTTCTGGGTAGAGTTTGATGGAAGAAGAAATTGCTGTTTTATGGAAAATTCTGGGTTGTCAGCATTTTGTTCTACATAGTTCAAAAATGAAACAATCCCTTTTGCTGGCCTGCCCGCCCACCCACCCACTCGCCAGCAAAGTACCTAGTGAGCACACCTCCTCACTAGCAGAGCAGCTGGTGACCTGGCAAGCCAGGCAGCCTACCTGGTTACCTGCTAGCCAGCCTGCCACCCAACAGCTGGCTGGTGGGCTAGTAGGAACCAGGTAAGCAGGCAGATTGACCTATTGGCCAGCCAGCCTGCCTGGATCCATCAAAACTTTGGACAGAATTGACATATTCTCACAGAACATTTAAATCCTACAGAATCAGCTTTTTCCAGATGGAAAATTGTTCCGTTGGAAAATTTTCAGCCAGCTCTAGTTGTAGATATTGTCCCTCTCTTGGCCTCCAGGATGTGGCATTGTGAAAAGAGGGTTAAAACTGGCATTCCTATAACAAAACAACCTTGTTGATTCGAGGTCGCACAGCCCAAGCAAGCTATTCATACGAACAGGAGGAAAAAAACACCGATCAGACTAGTGTGATCTTCCTTCTCAGACTTTGAAAATTAAATATTACCTGCCAGTAAGCTTCAGCACAAATCATTAGCATAGCAGGAGATACAATTACAGGAAAAAGGCCTAGATTTCTATAGTAATGACATGAGTTAATTTCCTTCCCATCTTGAGATCTCACCATGGGTATAATCATACTGCAGTTGTGATTGTTGCCAGTGAAAACAACAGCTTGTGGTACTGCAATCCATCATGGGCTGTTGTGGGAAGACATGCCTACCACACAAGTGTTTAACTGCTGTATTGGCAAATGGGGAATATTTGTTGTTTTTGAAAATCAGCTTTCCTAGACATAGCTATTTATGATACTACATTGATAGTTACTAAAGACTGGCAATGAATAAATAACCCTCATTGTTGGCGCAGAACCATCCTTTGCTAATAATCAGAACTGCTAATGTCAAAAATGCAGGAAGATGTGGTAAATTCACTGCTAGATTTATTCTGAGTGAGTGAGTGGGTGGGTGGGCGGCTGAGCGAGCAGTTTAGATGGCCCCAAGCTATACATGCATGATGTATTTTTTTTATTATTAAATTCCCTGGGGTGCATTCACTTTTATGAACAGATAACTCTCATCTCTAAGGCAACTACTCTCAACTGTATTAACTTATAGGAGAGAAGAATACACTGATGTGTACAAAAAAAAACTATTCAACAAATGTACCTTTCCTCATCTTTATGCCTCTGCCATAACTTTATATTAAACTGGGGAAAATACTGCTTTATTTTTCAAGTGAAAAAAGTATTTTTCCCAGATTCTTCAGCAGTTCTATATTTTTTTAACTCTGTTGTCATTTATTAGGGACAAATTCATTACCCTGGGTAACTCAAAGAGAGTTACACATACGTTCAGAGAATAACTCCACTGCCACCCCCAAAAGAAGTTACTGTACAGAATAAAAGAGGGACCCCCTTCCTATTTCCTTCACCCTTCCCTTCCACAGAAATTAGTCCTAGGAAAAGTATATAAATATCATCTAAAATATTACAGCTATTTCCCCAAAATACTCTTCAGATTTAGAAAGCAGATTAAAGGCCCAATTCAGCAATCAAAAACAAAACACTTACACGTGTGCTTAAGACCTCAATGGAATTTAAGCATGTGCTTAATTGCCCTGATGTACTGGGGACATAATGGCCCCATCCACCTTCCATTGACTCCAGTGGGAGATGGATCATGACCTAAGGCTGATGAAAAGATTAATAACTGTAAATCACAGTAATAAGATGTGCACTTTTTACCTCTAAATCAATGTTGGGTGTTTATTGTACATTTATACAGCATTCAGCATCTGTACAAATAGTACCATTAGCTGGCAGCTCTACAACATGATCCATTAAATCTGAAAGAGCTTTGAAAGCTTCAGGTGAAAGGCAGTCCCATACAGAAGTCATGTTTATGATGGATTTTATGCTCATTTTCTTCCCTTTGTTTATTTTACAGAATTCATGTGGTTTTGAATACTGCATAAGCACAATGTTCTTTTTAGTTATTAATGATTTACTGTGAGTTTCTTGCTAAGTCTCTCCCAAACGCATTGTGACAGATTGAAATAGTATGGGTCTAGTTTCAAGTGTGTGTGTATAGTTAATAAACCAAAGATCCCACTGGGACAGTATTTTTTCACATAACTGGGGATACATTAAAATACCAGCTACTGAATTTTTACTGTTATACATTCTTAGATATCACAAACATCACGAACTGAAATCACTGAAAGACAGAACATTTAAACCCATAAAACATTAGTAAAGCATACACAGACACACACACACACACACACACAAAAACACACCTCAGGAAAAACAAGGCTGTTTTTATGGAAAAATGATTATTCTACTGTCCTGAATGATTTAAGACCTTTAGTTTATTTCAGACCATCATTACTGGCCTCAAAACAAAGTCTTATAATAATATTCTGCAACACAAAGAGCAAGAAGAATACTGCAGTACCAAGAAAAATAAATATTAGAATTATAATAGTGAAAAATCCATTAACGTCCCTGTGACGGGTTCAGTCATAGAGACCCCAAGGGGACTGTCACCTGACATGCTGGAATTACCTCTGAGTCAGTTTTCCCTGTCAGTTTGGGACTCCAGAACCCTGCCTTGTTGAGCCAGACACGCTAGTCTGCTGCAACACAGACCCAAGTCTGGTCCACGCCCCAAAGCTGCAGACTTTCACCAAAAACTGCTCAGCAGGTCACCTCTCTCCAGCACCCAGACACCCAGCTCCCAGTTGGATCCAAACCCCAAATAAATCCATTTTACTCTGTATAAAGCTTATAAAGAGTAAACTCATAAATTGTCTGCCCTCTATAACACTGATAGCTGTGCTGATATCTCTCTGTTTGCTCCCCCAGGTATTAAGCACTCACTTTGGGTTTGTTAATAAACAAAAAAGTGATTTTTATTAAGTATAAAAGTAGGATTTAGGTGGTTTTAAGTAATAACAGACAGAACAAAGTAAAAAGCAACAGAGGGTCCTGTGGCACCTTAGAGACTAACAGAAGTATTGGGAGCATAAGCTTTCGTGGGTAAGAACCTCACTTCTTCAGATGCAAGTAATGGAAATCTCCAGAGGCAGGTATAAATCAGTATGGAGATAACGAAGTTAGTTCAATCAGGGAGGGTGAGGTGCTCTGCTAGCAGTTGAGGTGTGAACACCAAGGGAGGAGAAACTGCTTCTGTAGTTCGACCAACAGAACTCCACTGGCCATCACCTACAGTCCTCAGCTTAAACCTCTCCAATGCATCATCAGTGATCTACAACCCATCCTGGACAATGATCCCTCACTTTCACAGACCTTGGGAGGCAGGCCAGTCCTCGCCCACAGACAACCTGCCAACCTTAAGCATATTCTCACCAGCAACCACGCACCGCACCATAACAACTCTAACTCTGTTGCTTTTTACAGATTCAGACTAACACGGCTACCCCTCTGATACAGAACAAAGTAAGTTACCAAGCAAAATAAAACAAAACATGCAAGTCTAAGCCTAATACATTTAAGAAACTGAATACAGGTGAATCTTACATTGTGTGCACCAAATGAGGCAGAGTCTGGTGAGGGAAAAGGTAGCATGTGATCATGTGGTTGAGGACTATAGCATAATGTATATGCGCAAAGTAGTATATGCACAAAGGGGAAATTTAGGTTATAAGGAAAATGTTAATTCTGACATTTGTGAATGTTGAGTACTTTACTTCTTTGTAATCTTAATAATTTTCTTTTCATCTAGAGTGTTTGTGTGTTCCTCTGTGCGTAATTTCCTGCATTTAAAAAAAATATAGAAAAAAAATCACATAATGTGGCATCATCTTCACATCCATATGGTTCACTAACAGGGTTGGAACTTTCAGATCCACCACACATACCTCCGCAATTTGAGCGAAGGCAATATCTGATAACATTAGTAGGTTGTCATCCTCTATGTGAACCAGCCTCAAGGGGGAAGAGACACATTTTGCTAGTGGGTCCCATAGATATTTGCTGATAGCAGAGGAACAGAGAGATTTGGAAATCTTGGGCTCCATTCCCACATCTGGAAGTAAATGTGCTCTAGTAGACAGAGATTCTTCTCTCTGTTCCTTGCAAGCTTGAACCCTTCTGCCCCATTTCCACCAAACTTTCCGTCCTAATTCCCATCTCTTTCTCACCCCTGGCTCTCCATCCCAGTCCCAGTCTCCTTGCCATCCCAAGTCCAGACTCCACTCCTCAGGCTTCTCATTCTAGCCCATTTCTTCTTGCCCAGCCAGGCCTAGTCTCACAGTCCAGGCCAGTTTCCAAGTCTCAATCTACTGCCCCCACAACTCCCATTGTTTTCCTCTCCCCACACCTAGTCCCAGTCTCCTTGTGCAGCCAATCCTAGTTCCTTCCTCTACCAGTCCCAGTTTTCCTCTCCCACCTCCTTGTCCAATCTGTCTTTCCCCTTCTCCCCCACTATCTCCCAGTCCTAGTCTCCCTCCCTAGGCTGCCTATGCAATCTCAGTCGGATCCTTTTACCCCCTCGCTACTCCAGTCTCCCCCTCTCTGGCTCCGTGTCCCAGTCTCTTTGCCCAGTCAATCCCAGTTCTCCCACTGAGCCCTAGCACTTTATCAGATCTGTCTCTCTTCCCCCTCACCCCCATTCCATCCCCAATGGTTCCTTGTCACAGTCACCTTGTCCATCCGGTCCCAGTCTTCCAACTCCCCTCAGCTCCTAGTCCGATCTCCATGGTTTACCCTCCCCCACCTTCCACCCCCAGTCAACTGGCTCCCATAGGAGTAAGTAGGACACTAACACCACAGTTGCCCAAATGATGATTGCCAGATGATTTAGATGGGGATTGGTCCTGCTTTGAGCAAGGGGTTGGACAAGATGACCTCCTGAGATCCCTTCCAACCCTGATATTCTATGATTCTATGAAAAAAAAAATACCCTCAGAGATGTTCCAATAAGCTTCTTTCACCGACTAGATTCCTTCTTAGTCTGGGCCCAATCCTTTAACCTGGTACAGTTCTTGTTCGTTCCAGCTCAGGTGGTAGGGTGACCAGATAGCAAGTGTGAAAAATCATGACAGAGGGTGGGGGGGTAATAAGAGCCTATAAGAAAAAGGCCCAAATATCGGGACTGTCCCTATAAATTGGGACATCTGGTCACCCTATCAGGTGGTAACTAGGGGTTTTCTCATGACAGCAGCCCCCTTTGTTCTGTTCAACCCCTTTAGATCTTTGGCACAAAGTGGGAATCCTTTGTTTCTCTCTGGGTTCCCACCCTTCCTTCTAAATGGAAAAGCACCAGGTTTAAGTATGGATTCCAGTAGCATGTGACATGTTCACATGTCCTGTGAGATTTCATTACTCACTGGCTGGCACCCACGTATACAGGAAGGCTTACAAGTAAATAGAGCCATGTACAACCAATTGTCCTAGTTAATGGGAGCCATCAAGATTCCAAGCCACCATTAATGGCCCACACTTTGAATAGTTACAATAGGACGTCAGAGAAATACTTCATATTTCTAGCTTCAGATACAAGAATATAAATAGGATGAACACACTCAGTAGATTATAAGCTTTGTTATGATACCTTACAAGAGACCTTTTGCATAAAGCATATTCCAGTTACATTATAGTCACACTCGTTAGCATATTTCCATAAAACATATGGAGTGTAACGTCATAGCCACTAAGAGAACAAATGGCTTGAACCTATGTATCATATTGGAGCAGAAAAGCAGGTGTGACACAGGCCTCGAAGGCTAAACTCCCTACAGTGTTAGTTGGGATCCTAACCTCTTGGTGAAGGTAAACGTGACTTGGAGGGCCCAGCATTGGATGGAGCTTTAGCCTGTGTACAACATAAAACATTTTGAAAAATAGATTGTCTGGGGGTAATCCATCATGAAAACAATCTTATGGCTCATCTGCTGGTTTCCCAGCATGAACATAAATGTTAGCCTCAGTTAGGATATGTGGAGAGGGTGTTTGGCAGCGGGAACAACAAACAAGCCACTTTAAAACCAGCTCTACATACTTAAATCTAGCCCCAGCAATGAGTCTAGCTACTTACTGACCATTGATTGGAAAAACCCTTTCCACTGCCAGACCTGCACATTGGGCAAAATTCACTTCATCCACATGAAGTCTATGTTATTGGGCTTTATACAGGTGAGGTGCATAGGGCTTATGGGACAATGAAGTTATCTTACCCCCGTGCAGAGCCCTTGCCCTTCCATCTCTCTTTCTCGATGGAAGGAGTGATCTTGTATCCCTGCTGCACTATCTTCCTTCTTTCCCAATTTATATTGAGCTGTCCTCACAGTAAAGGGATCTGGGTGCAGGGAGGGAGCAGGGCAAGGGGATCAGGATACAAACAAAAGCAGAGAATCTCTCAGGGGAAAAAATGAACATCAGGCCGTGTTGGCTTGTGTATGGAGCCCTGCATGCTATGAAACCCCTATAAAGCGGGGCAGGTGCCAGAAGAAGCAGCACTGCAGCAGGTGGAGGAGCCCATTGAAGTCATGCAGCCAGGAAACAAGAGGGGCATATTGCATCTTGGGAAACATGCTCAGCTCAAATGGAGGGAAAGACCCAGCCCTTCTCACCTCTCTGGACATAATCTGGGGATGAATCAGCTAGATGCAATTTACAGTTTCCTCTTCCTGGCCATCTCCAGGGGGTTTTCTGCAGGAGGGACAATGTAGCCCTAAGACACTAAGTTTATAATTTGATCTATTTTTTCCATTAAACATATAAATGAAAATACTTTAAAATTAAAATAATTGTATTTTAAATGATACAGGGGAAAGTATTGTTCTCAGTTACATGGCTAGAACTTCTCTTTCATTTCTTTGTAAGTGAGAGCAGAATTTGACCCAGTAGATACAAATATGTATGTCTGAAGAATCAATACAGAAAATGGAGCCAGTTATAATTTATACATTTAGCTGACCTGTTCAAGGATTGGGAGAAAGGCTATTTAAAAGGTTATTGATAATATTTTTAAGCCAGCATTATCTTCTAAATGTAAAAATTTAATGTAACATTTCTACTGAATCAATGAAAGAGTCATAATTATTAAATTCACTATCACGAGCATTATTGAAATATCAGAAGAGCTGCACAGCCATTTCGAGTCCAGAACAACTGAGCTGTCACTTGACACCATGGGCTCGTTTCACCATTCACTACCGCAGGATTTTAAAAATCAATGAAAACTCGAAAAAACACACTTGGAAAAAATTGCCTTTTAGCAAATAACAGTCACCAATTATAAATCCTGGGGCAAACAAACTTCCAAATTGTGATATAGGATCTTTCATGGCCACACAGAGTGGAAGACATTTTGGGGAGGAAGATCTCATCCAAAAGATCCACACACAGTAAACTTCAGAGAACTTCATTTAGCATCCAAGAGACACAGAGTGCAGGCAGCCCTTCTGGGATTTAAAGCTGAAATTCCAAGGCACCTTGATATTTCAAAGTTGATGTTCAGGCCCCTAAGCCATCACCTCCTATTATTGTTCATTGAAATAAATCACTTTACAAGTGTCAAAACGTTTTGATAGTAGAAAAATATATTTATTTCCAGTACAAAAACGAATATCTGAGATAGAATAAACCTACACAGCATTTATAACACTGAAACAAGGCTTTTACGTAGCTTAAAAAGTAAGTGAAAAATTGACACCATTATAAAACACAATCATATGAAAAAGGAAATTTCCCCCATCTAATGTTATTGTGGTATGAATGTCAACCAACTTTTTTCTTCATCATTCAAATTCTATTAGCGAATTATTAATGCTGACAAATAACGTGGATCAATAATAGTACATGATGGATGGAAGATGCACAATTATGTTTGCATCTCCAGAGTTGTTCTAAATGATGCAACAAATTGTATAGATTCTGAATTTTTTTAATAACTTCCACAGGTATTATTGACACATGTTTCTCACTGAGGTAATAAGAGTTTATTGACTGAAGCATACAATTGCACATGGTTCTTTCTCGGAGGGGTGTTCCTACTCAAATACATAATAAGCTAAATAAATGTGATTGCTGCAGATTCTCTGCTGCTGTTGTGACTTAATCTCAATTTGCTAGAGGAAAATAAAAAAAAAAACACATGCTCTTGTTAAAAAGATGTTAGCAAGTCAGATTACATCAGCCTACAGTGGTAAGAGCTAATGAAGGGAAATTTATGGGAAAAATTACACCGTGCCAAGCTGAGCTTGTTAAACAAACAGTAAACATTCTGAAGTGCATAGCGTCAAACCTTGTTTCATCAGCATCCTCAAGCCATCCATGAACATGCATTGATATTAAACTCAGGAAGACTTGAAAAAAGAAAATAAAGCTTCCATGAATATAGACAGAAACCCCCAATTTATCAAAACGAGTGAGGTCCAATCCTGCAAAACCTATTCAGGCAAATGACCTCAGACTAGCCCAAATTCTGGACCCCCATGCAGATCCAGAGTAAGTGAGCCTTGCACAGTGAATACCAGTAGGGGCCAGGGAAAGAATCATCCTACAATGCAGATTATCAAAGCAGCCACTACTACATTCTGACAGAATCTATTTTTGCTGTGCCTCCATCACCATTTTGGGGTTTAGGCCAGTAGCTATGCACACTCAGATAATCTAGCCAAGGTTTTCAGAAGTAAGCAGTGATTTTGGGTGCCTCAGTTTTTGGGTACCCATCTCGAGCCTTCTTAAGAGGCCTAGCTGTGAGAAATTTCTGAGCATCCCCTTTCCCCTCTAAGGAGTTCCAGGTTGGGCATCCAAAAATCGAGGCACCCAAAAATCACTTATCACTTCTGAAAATCTTAGCCAATATTTTGCCCCATCCCAACCTCAGACCCAACCCTCTACATTCCTGTGGATAGAGTCATTGTGAAGCACTGCTCTGAGGCATATAGGTGTGTGATATATATGCTCCACTATGTCTTCTACGTTTTGTCACCCCCTCCCCACTCTAGATTTTGCAGGATATAATGTTCTATATGACAACACGACGTTGTACCTCCCCCACCCCACCCAGAATTTTTCTGAAACGATGTCCCTGCCTGGAAGTGATAGAATTGCAGAATTTGGTTCAAATGATCCAGGACTAAATCAAAGGCTTGTCATCATTAGCAATAAGCAAGTGTTCAGGAGTAGGCTACGGGAGCCTTATCCAAACCTATCTGAACTTCTTCACTCATTGCTTACTGGTTTCTATACAGCTGGAATAGGCTGATTTCACACTACTGGTACTTCAAATATGGGTACTTATGAAAATCGCGTGGTGTCAGAGTGCTATACCACAGCCTGCCTGCCTCCTTTGATCCATGGGAAACATCCAGCTTTGCTGCTGCTCCAGGACCTCTCTCTTCCATCTGTGCTCTCTTTTCACATGTCACTGCGGGGGGCTATAAGGATCTGCCCATCTTCTACAGCAGCTGCTGCTGCTCCTGAACCTGCTTCCTCCTCCCAAACTTCTCCTGCCACTGCTATCACCAGTGTTATCAACGTTTTACAGATGAGGAACTGTTGGACAGAGGCTAAGTGACTCGCACCAGGTCTCATAAAATGCCTATGGCTAAACAGGCATTAGTAAACAGGTCAGATGTTACCACTTACCAGGCAGGTAAACCCTTTAATTTTTTTCCTTTAGTTAAGTTTGAAATTTTCTTTTATGCTTAAAGTGTTTGGCTGTATGCTTATGTACACCTGCAAATAGCAGCTGGATTTATGATAATCTTGGTATTTCTTGTCCTAGTGAACACTATTTATTCTGTATTAGAAAACAAGAATCCACTAAGCCAGATTTTATTCAGTTTTGAAACTCAGCATCTGCATTGGTGTAAACAGAACCTACCCGCTATGGTTTTATACTAGCTGGGGCTGGTGTTGGAGAGCCCGTAAAACATGAGGTGTCTGCAGACACTATTGGAAGTGTGGCAAGGGAAGGAAATATTTTTTCTGCCAATCTGTGGATTTAAAAAATGCTTCATTTCCAACAACTAGAGGGGGAGAGAAAGTTTGCTTGAAAAATATTTCTGTGGATGTGAATGTTAAAATTCAAGGAAGAACAGTCACTCACTGTAAAAGCGGATTCTCTGCAAACTGTATTGAACACAGTAAAAGGATCATGTGACTTCGAGTTCTAACTGTGAAGCCCCTGAAAATAAGTCAAAACACAGTGTGCTAGGTAGAACTGAAAGGTCTCATATTTCTTTTTTAAAAAGACAACTACTGAGAGAAGGACTTGGGGACTGGTTTCTGAAGTAATAACCCAAGCTGAGAAAGTTTTTCAGATCCTGATTAAAAGTCATCAGACCTGAAGAGCTCTGCAAAGCTTGTCTCTTCCATCAACAAAAGTTGTTCCAATAAAGATATCACTTCACCCACCTTGTCTCTCTAATATCCGGGGGCTATCATGGTTACACCACTACTGCAAACTAAAAATCATCTGGGCTACTAGGCTACTAGGTATGAAAAATTCACATGGATCCCAGGTCATGAGCGATACTGACTATGATAATCCATTTGGTCACTAAGGGCCAGATTTTCAAAAACAAACTCAGCTTCCATTTGAGCACCTAAATAAGGACCAGATTTTCAAGAGCACTCAGTTCTACCCATAATTCTCTTTAGACTCTGGATCCATTTCACAAAAGCCTTTTTCACATTCAAGCTGAAAAAGTTAAGGCCTGTGTTTAGTTGTTACCTCAGTTATCACCAATGAGGCTGAACCCCAGGAAAGATGATGTCTGGACAATGAAGAGAGTGTACGTTCTGTTCTGAGCAAGGTGGAAAGTCTACCTGATTATTGTACAATTATATTATCAACTGTACAAGCCATCCACTCCCTTGAAATAGACATATCTAAAGTAAATAAAGTAATTCAAATATGTAAAGGGTTTGGTTCAAATCGGTTTGTGTTAGCTAAAGGAGATTCAGGTTATTTCCTATTTTATCCAAACCAGTGCAGTAGATGGAAAATCCATTATACCCATCCCATTGTACTAAGTTTACTAAAAGTTTATTAGATGGAAATTTGCATATTATTATTCACTCATTGTACTTACAAGCAAATGTTTTACAATGAGGAAAGTTTCTTTGTGATTAGAGCACTGGACTGAGAGTCTGGAAATTTAGGTTCTTTTTCTAGCCCTACCAAAGACAGTCTCTTTGGACAAGTCACTTGTCAGTTTCATATCAGAATACAGGAAAAATAATATTTATCTGCCACAGATAGTGTGAAAACTTAATTCACTGATGCACATAAAGTGATTTGAGATGGTCATCTAGAACGAGTTAAAATATTTAAAAGATGTTTGACCATCAGAAAAAAAAATTGCAAGTCAATTTTCATAACAAGATACCTCAGGGCTCTATTCTGCCTGAGCTATGAAAGCAGGGATAATTTAAATGGAAAGGTGGGGGAACAGAACTCAGCTCAAGTAGTCAAAATGATACTTGGGCACCTCTAATTTTGTCTGAGCATTTGGGGTTGTGAAAAATGCGAGAAGTATGGGGAATAAGCAGGAAGAACTGGAAGTGCTAATAAATAAATACAACTATGACATTGTTGGCATCACTGAAACTTGGTGGGATAATACACATGATTGGAATGTTGGTGTGGATGGGTACAGCTTGCTCAGGAAGGATAGACAGGGGAAAAAGGGAGGAGGTGTTGCCTTATATATTAAAAATGTACACACTTGGACTGAGGTAGAGATGGACATAGGAGACGGAAGTGTTGAGAGTCTCTGGGTTAGGCTTAAAGGGGCAAAAAACAAGGGAGATGTCCTGCTAGGAGTCTACTACAGGCCACCTAACCAGGTGGAAGAAGTGGATGAGGCTTTTTTCAAGCAACTAACAAAATCATCCAAAGCCCAAGATTTGGTGGTGATGGGGGACTTCAACTATCCGGATATATGTTGGGAGAATAACACAGCGGGGCACAGACTATCCAACAAATTCTTGGACTGCATTGGGGACAACTTTTTATTTCAGAAGGTTGAAAAAGCTACTAGGGGGGAAGCTGTTCTAGACTTGATTTTAACAAATAGGGAGGAACTCGTTGAGAATGTGAAAGTAGAAGGCAGCCTGGGTGAAAGTGATCATGAAATCATAGAGTTTGCAATTCTAAGGAAGGGTAGAAGGGAGAACAGCAAAATAGAGACAATGGATTTCAGGAAGGCAGATTTTGGGAAGCTCAGAGAGCTGATGGGTAAAGTCCCATGGGAATCAAGACTGAGGGGAAAAACAACTGAGGAGAGTTGGCAGTTTTTCAAAGGGACACTATTAAGGGCCCAAAAGCAAGCTATTCCGCTGGTTAGGAAAGATAGAAAATGTGGCAAAAGACCACCTTGGCTTAACCACGAGATCTTGCACGATCTAAAAAATAAAAAGGAGTCATATAAAAAATGGAAACTAGGACAGATTACAAAGGATGAATATAGGCAAACAACACAGGAATGCAGGGGCAAGATTAGAAAGGCAAAGGCACAAAATGAGCTCAAACTAGCTACGGGAATAAAAGGAAACAAGAAGACTTTTTATCAATACATTAGAAGCAAGAGGAAGACCAAAGACAGGGTAGGTCCACTGCTTAGTGAAGAGGGAGAAACAGTAACAGGAAACTTGGAAATGGCAGAGATGCTTAATGACTTCTTTGTTTCGGTCTTCACCGAGAAGTCTGAAGGAATGCCTAACATAGTGAATGCTAATGGGAAGGGGGTAGGTTTAGCGGATAAAATAAAAAAAGAACAAGTTAAAAATCACTTAGAAAAGTTAGATGCCTGCAAGTCACCCGGGCCTGATGAAATGCATCCTAGAATACTCAAGGAGCTAATAGAGGAGGTATCTGAGCCTCTAGCTATTATCTTTGGAAAGTCATGGGAGACGGGAGAGATTCCAGAAGACTGGAAAAGGGCAAATATAGTGCCCATCTATAAAAAGGGAAATAAAAACAACCCAGGTAACTACAGACCAGTTAGTTTAACTTCTGTGCCAGGGAAGATAATGGAGCAAGTAATTAAGGAAATCATCTGCAAACACTTGGAAGGTGGTAAGGTGATAGGGAACAGCCAGCATGGATTTGTGAAGAACAAATCATGTCAAACTAATCTGATAGCTTTCTTTGATAGGATAACGAGCCTTGTGGATAAGGGTGAAGCAGTGGATGTGGTATACCTAGACTTTAGTAAGGCATTTGATACGGTCTCGCATGATATTCTTATCGATAAACTAGGCAAATACAAATTAGATGGGGCTACTATAAGGTGGGTGCATAACTGGCTGGATAACCGTACTCAGAGAGTTGTTATTAATGGTTCCCAATCCTGCTGGAAAGGCGTAACGAGTGGGGTTCCGCAGGGGTCTGTTTTGGGACCGGCTCTGTTCAATATCTTCATCAACGACTTAGATATTGGCATAGAAAGTACGCTTATTAAGTTTGCGGATGATACCAAACTGGGAGGGATTGCAACTACTTTGGAGGACAGGGTCATAATTCAAAATGATCTGGACAAATTGGAGAAATGGTCTGTGTTAAACAGGATGAAGTTTAATAAAGACAAATGCAAAGTGCTCCACTTAGGAAGGAAAAATCAATTTCACACATACAGAATGGGAAAAGACTGTCTAGGAAGGAGTACGGCAGAAAGGGATCTAGGGGTTATAGTGGACCACAAGCTAAATATGAGTCAACAGTGTGATGCTGTTGCAAAAAAAGCAAACATGATTCTGGGATGCATTAACAGGTGTGTTGTGAGCAAGACACGAGAAGTCATTCTTCCGCTCTACTCTGCTCTGGTTAGGCCTCAGCTGGAGTATTGTGTCCAGTTCTGGGCACCGCATTTTAAAAAAGATGTCGAGAAATTGGAAAGGGTCCAAAGAAGAGCAACAAGAATGATTAAAGGTCTTGAGAACATGACCTATGAAGGAAGGCTGAAAGAACTGGGTTTGTTTAGTTTGGAAAAGAGAAGACTGAGAGGGGACATGATAGCAGTTTTCAGGTATCTAAAAGGGTGTCATGAGGAGGAGGGAGAGAACTTGTTCACCTTAGCCTCTAAGGATAGAACCAGGAACAATGGGTTTAAACTGCAGCAAGGGAGGTCTAGGTTGGACATTAGGAAAAAGTTCCTAACTGTCAGGGTGGTTAAACACTGGAACAAATTGCCTAGGGAGGTTGTGGAATCTCCGTCTCTGGAGATATTTAAGAGTAGGTTAGATAAATGTCTATCAGGGATGGTCTAGACAGTATTTGGTCCTGCCATGCGGGCAGGGGACTGGACTCGATGACCTCTCGAGGTCCCTTCCAGTCCTATAATCTATGAATCTATGAATCTATGAATCTATGAAAAAGATGGAAGCCTGGGAAGCATTACAAGGGATGTAGAATACTGGGGTGGGAGGAATGGGGAGGGAGACGCTGGTTCAGAGGAGGAGGTGACACAAGTTCACAGACTTTTCTCATACTTAACATTGCCCCCTTGGCAGCTCTCTCGTACGACTGACACACACAGAGCATGGCAGATCACCGCAGGTCCTTCTGACCTGGGCTGACTGGGCAATGATTCCAGAAACCATCAGGCATTTACACATCAGAATCTTTCTGCTGCTTTCCCCTGAGCAAATATAATCACTATGCAAGGAAAAATCCCACCTTTTATGCTGCCATTCCCCTGCCTCACTGAAACATCATCTCTGGGCAATGAGGCACAGCAGGATTTCCTTTCAAAGCCATATCTAGTTTTTATTATCCATTATCATTCCAGAGCCATAGACCAGCTGGTAATATTAAAGTGTTCTTCTGCACCAATAGGTCTGTCTTGGGGTATGTGTGCTAAAAAGCTTTTACTATTTTAGCATGCATAGATTTAAAGCATTCCCCTTGACCCATTGTCTGAGAGGTGCTGTGAAATAACACCAGCAGCTGTGATTATGGTGGTGTAGATTTTAATGTATCAGAAATTGCAGCACAATGAGCATCAGCATGAACAGGCTCTGAAGAAGCAATTCCTTTACTCTGTGCTGCGGAACAAGCCCATGCTGGTGAGAGCTGATTCACTGTGGCTGACACAAACATGAAAGGCAAGATTGTCTATTGAGGTCTGGCCCCTCTGTGCCGCTCAGGAGGTTTAGAGGGGCTGCAAATGGCCAGCAGAGAGCTTCCCCATGAGAGGGGAACTTCTGGCTGGTCCAATGGAACAGTTTGGGGATATTTCCCTCACACACCATACGCTGAATTCCATGCTGTGAGATGGGTATAATCGCTTGATAGGAAGATTCATGAGAGAAATGCAGAGCACTTAATCGGGCATTTAGCCTAAATTGGTTTACTCCCGATGCCAACTCTGTCCACATATCTATTCAAGTGACATCATCATAGGACCTAATCACATCAGCCATACCATCAGGGGCTCTTTCACCTGCACATCTACCAATGTGATATATGCCATCATGTGCCAGCAATGCCCCTCTGCCATGTACATTGGCCAAACCGGACAGTCTCTCCGCAAAGGAATTAATGGACACAAATCTGACATCAGGAATCATAATACTCAAAAACCAGTGGGAGAACACTTTAACCTGTCTGGTCATTCTATGACAGACCTGCGGGTGGCTATCTTACAACAGAAAAACTTCAAAAACAGACTCCAACGAGAGACTGCTGAGCTGGAATTGATATGCAAACTAGATACAATCAACTCAGGATTGAATAAGGACTGGGAATGGCTGAGCCATTACAAACATTGAATCTATCTCCCCTTGTAAGTATTCTCACACTTCTTATCAAACTGTCTGTACTGGGCTATCTTGACTATCACTTCAAAAGTTTTTTTTTTTTTACTTAATTGGCCTCTCAGAGTTGGTAAGACAACTCCCACCTGTTCATGCTCTCTTTATGTGTGTATATAGATCTCCTCAATATATGTTTCACTCTATATGCATCCGAAGAAGTGGACTGTAGTCCACGAAAGCTTATGCTCTAATAAATTTGTTAGTCTCTAATGTGCCACAAGTACTCTTGTTCTTTTTGCGTATTTACTAGCTATACACAACACACAAATAAGCACTGCTACTGCTGGATTGCTAGACCAAAATTGGAAAGTGATATTGTATAATAAGGATGAATTAACCTTGAGTGAGACCACAGTAGCTCTGAATATCAATGCTAGTGCCCTCAAAAGAGCTTTTTCATGCCTCTTAAACATCCCCAGCTGGTCAGTGCATAAAGGTCACCCTCTGCAAGGCTAGAAAGAGGCTTCAAAAATCTTGATTTATCCTCATCCCTCTCTGACCTTACGTGAGTTTAACACACACACAAAAATTGTAAATTTGTTACTACTTTTCATTACCTCCAAACAGCTAGGTGCCTCACAAAACAAAAAGACCATCCCTAAATGTAACGAGATTACAAGCTAGGGTCCTAAACAAACAAGGGTGTGTATAGTGGGAGAGAAGATGGGGGCAGAGGACGCACAAGGGTGACAGTAATAAGAGGACAATAAAAGCATGTACACATCCTGAAGGTTCCAGGTTTTTTTAAGCTCTTTCCCCTCATCCCCTACATACTTTTAGCAGGCTGCATGGCTGAGGGGAGTTATTAGGAGAGATCTGAATGAAGCGAAAGAGATGGCTTGGTGAACTTGTTTGGAGAGATCTTTATGACCACAAGGGGCAGCACTATAGGCAAGGAGTTCCGCTTTCCCCTTGCACCACACACAGTGTCTAGAGATGAGCTAAATGTATAAAAATAGCTACTTACAAATAAGTGCAAGTGACAAAATTTTGATGTCCCCCTTTAGTGCCTATAATTGATTGTGTTTGCAAAATTAGAGACCAAATAGAGGCCACTTTGAATTCAATGGGCACATAATGACAAAAGAGAGCAAAGCTTTAAATGTTTGAATCATCTGTACTTCTTTTATGTACTCATAATGCAAGTTTGATATTATAGTCTCTGTAATAATAAATGCAGCACAAAAGTGACCAAGAATGACTTATTTATTCATTTAATTAATAGTCTTGCAATTTATTGAGTCTCATCAACTTTTTTTTTTTTAGTATTTCTATATAGTATTCTGTCTCCACAGCCAATTGGTACAAGCAACTTTCCATTTCTTGATGTGATCTGAGAAGCCCAACATGATTGGAGGGGAAAATAGCAGGTCAATTATTCTGGGGGTAATTCAGTTTCACAATGAGGCAAAAGGCCTGACAAATACATAAAAAAGTTTAATGAAGATAGAAAGCAAACTTACTTTAATAAGTACAACTTATTACAGCTTTTCTAATGAATCTAACTAAAGAGTATACAGGAAGAACTAGGTCACTTACTGCCTTAGAGGCAAAACATTAGAATCTGAAACAACTACTGTCAGCCAAGGTTTTGATATATTCCTGTGTCCCAAACCAAACAAATAATTGATAACCACAGTATCGAACTCTTTTCATGTTTCCTACCCCTTAAAGATATAGCTTAAAATTTTTTGCAGGTTATGCAGTTTGGTTGCTGTATCTCTTGAGATTATTTCCTTAGCTTTATAAAATATTGACTGGGGTGAAAACGCAAATGGGTGGAGGATTTGGTTCAGATTCTAGCCACGTTTAGTGAACTCATAACATTATATTTATAGCTGATATTTCAAATGCACCAAAAGAAGTTGGGCACCCACCTCCCATTGACTAAAAAATGCATTGGGTATCAAACTCCTGTAGGAATCTGTGAAAAATCCCAGCCTGCAGCATGCTGAAATGCTTTATGATAAAGACCACTACATTGCAACAGCAGACCAACAGAACTTGTGCTGTAGGCATGAATTGTGGTTGAAAGGAGTGTGCCAGTTGAATGGAGAACTACCCAGTCCAGGGCCAGACTCTTAGCCAGCCACTTGCCTATGCAGACAGCTTGTCATTCCAAATGTAGGCTCTTCTAAGTTGAGATGACATTGAGCTCAAACGTCATGTGTCCACACAGCCTCTGCTGAATTGGCAACATCTGGATTTGGTTCAGGGGGCTCAGGTTCTGCCAGTTTGCAAGGATTCATAGATTTTGCTCAATTGCTTGACAAATTTCTATGATCAATCCTTAGAAACTAGAAACATGGGCTAATGGGAGCGCCCCCTGAAAGTGTATCAGGTATTAAGATTTCTTAACTCCTGCATCAAGAATTGCAGCACTTAGACCCCTAATTCTGGAGCAGTTATTTGCTGGACATACTACATAGGAGTACATACTTTTTTTCTCAGCTGTGGGCTAAGATATACTTGGGGGGGAAGGGTTGGGAGGAAATGTACTAGATGGCCTCCTGAGGTACTTTCCAGCCCTAAATTTCTATGATTGTAAGGTGGTTATTCACAGTGGGGATGTATTGACATGAGAGTGTATATTTAAGTCAGTGGAGTTACACTGGTAAATGGGGTCAAAATTAGGTCCTATGTATTTTGAAGCTGCTTCAGAGCAATGCGTTTAGGGGTTGAGTATCTACACTACCAAACGGGATCTATGAAAGTTCAACAGAATCAATGGGACAGACTCAGAGATATAGCCAGCAGGTAGCTGAGAAGTCTCTTCAGAAGACAGAAAACCTTTGGTAAACCAGAAATAATGGGGACTGTCACTTTTCATTCAACACCTCAATTGGAGCATTTTCCTTCCAATTAGAAATATATATTTCCTTAGGACATTCAAAGCAATTTTACCCGAGTTGGCACAGTTAATGAATTACACCCACAATAACACCACTTTATATCCACAGAAAGCCAATACTATGACCAATGGTTTAAATGGCAGCATAATGCTGGCTGTATTAGCCAACCTATAAACAGATGCTTGTACAATTGCCCTTTTTAGCATAAAGAACAGGAGTACTTGTGGCACCTTAGAGACTAACAAATTTATTAGAGCATAAGCTTTCGTGGACTACAGCCCTCTTCTTCGGATGCATATAGCATAGGCACCAACTCTGTGGGTGCTCCAGGGCTCAAGCACCCACAGAGGTGGGGGGGGTGGAAGGGGAGAGGAGATAGTGGGTACTCTGCAACCAGGCATCAGAGCTTGAGTGTGGAATGTGATGAGTTCTGGGCAGCTAACAACTTCTGTCCTTGGGGCAGGGAGTTTGTTTATAAACAGAGGCAGGGTGATTAAGATAACTAAAGGCTTGTCGTTAAATTAAATTAGGTATCCTTAGATGATCCTGAAAGCATTCCCAGGCACTCCAGTTAAAAGATAGGAAACAAAGGGTAGGAATAAATGGTCTATTTTCAGAGTGGAGAGAAGTAAATAGTGGTGTCCAGGAGGGGCGTGAACAGCACTAGTCCCAGTACAACATATTCATAAATGATCTGCCAAAAGGGTAAACAGTGAGATGGCAAAGTTTGCGGATGATACAAAATTACCCAAGATAAATCCAAAACAGACTGAAAAGAGTTATAAAGGGATCTCTCAAAACTGGGTGATTTGGCAACAAAATGGCAGATGAAATTCAATGTTAAATGCAAAGTAATGCACATGACAAAATATAATCCCAACTATCTATCGATCTATATAATCCCAACAAAATGATGGTGCCTAAATTAGGTCTTATCCATCAAGAAAGAGATCTTGGAGCCATTTGCAGTAATCTGGAAGCACTATGTTTCTAGAAAAAAGAAGAACAGGAGTACTTGTGGCACCTTAGAGACTAACAAATTTATTAGAGCATAAGCTTTCGTGGACTACAGCCCACTTCTTCGGATGCATATAGAATGGAACATATATTGAGGAGATATCTATACACACATACAGAGAGCATAAACAGGTGGGAGTTGTCTTACCAACTCTGAGAGGCCAATTAATTAAGAGAAAAAAAACTTTTGAAGTGATAATCAAGCTAGCCCAGTACAGACAGTTTGATAATAAGTGTGAGAATACTTACAAGGGGAGATAGAGTCAATGTTTGTAATGGCTCAGCTATTCCCAGTCCTTATTCAAACCGGAGTTGATTGTGTCTAGTTTGCATATCAATTCTAGCTCAGCAGTCTCTCTTTGGAGTCTGTTTTTGAAGTTTTTCTGTTGTAATATAGCCACCCGCAGGTCTGTCACTGAATGACCAGACAGGTTAAAGTGCTCTCCCACTGGTTTTTGAGTATTTTGATTCCTGATGTCAGATTTGTGTCCATTAATTCTTTTGCGTAGAGACTGTCCGGTTTGGCCAATGTACATGGCAGAGGGGCATTGTTGGCACATGATGGCATATATCACATTGGTAGATGTGCAGGTGAACGAGCCCCTGATGGTATGGCTGATGTGATTAGGTCCTATGATGATGTCACTTGAATAGATATGTGGACAGAGTTGGCATCGGGGTTTGTTACAAGGATAGGTTCCTGGGTTAGTGGTTTTGTTCAGTGATGTGTGGTTGCTGGTGAGTATTTGCTTTAGGTTGGGGGATTGTCTGTAAGCGAGGACAGGTCTGTCTCCCACTGAAAATTTTATAAGAATCCTTCTCACTGTGCCTATATTATCCTGAACTCATTCGCCAGCTTCAGAAGACCTAAAAATTATCTCCATTCATCAATGGGACAAACACAACAGAATAATGTAGCTGTCCTTAATCTGCATGAAGAAAATATCCGGGAACTAGATGTAAACAAGATTGCTGACCGCTTCATCCAAAACGTTACAGTGAGAGGTCTTTAAACTGGGATGTTAGTGAAGACAGCTTGTAGGTGTTTGCCATGATTTTAATATACTGTAATTCATGATAATGTAATTATGTAGATCATAACAACTGAATCATTATTCAATAGTAAAGATACCAATGATCGTCATTCAATAACTAGAATATGAAAGAACTGTATCAATATGCAGAAAATAGCCTCCCCCCAAAACTGGCAGAATACTTCCTGTCTTCCCTTCCCCGCCAACACACACACCTCTGCAAAAACACCCACCGGCAAAAACAAAAGTCAGCGCCTATGCTTCTTAGGGTCTTTCATCAGGAGAAATATATGAGCTAAAAAGAGCTCAAACATCAAAAGCAGTTTGATAAGGGCTATGTAACTGTATCTACTGCCATGTTCAGAAAAGATTGTTAAAACCACCTGTACAGATTAAACAGAGAGAATCCATATATAATCATGTAGTAAATGGAGAAGTATTTATATGGTAGATTTACCAACATTAACCCAAAATGCAGCCACAGTTACTTTAGGTGCACAATAATGTCCTTTATCTCAATTGGGCAGAATAGGAAGAAAATATTAATTTATAAAGACAGGTTTCAGAGTAGTAGCCATGTTAGTCTGTATCCGCAAAAAGAACAGGAGTACTTGTGGCACCTTAGAGACTAACAAATTTATTAGAGCATAAGCTTTAAGAAGTGGGCAGTAGCCCACGAAAGCTTATGCTCTAATAAATTTGTTAGTCTCTAAGGTGCCACAAGAACTCCTGTTTTTTTTAATTTATAAACTTGACTATATAAATACTAAATAGGCAAACCTCTAGTTAGCTGAATGAGGGTCATCTTTTCTAAACTGAGAGGAAACAAGGGCAGCCTATCTAATGGCTTTCTTTGTCTTTTATGTAGCAGCCCTAAAGTGAAAGCAAAATGATCAGCTTCATTCTTTTGCAACCTATTCATTTGTTTCAGTTTGTTCTGGTTGTTTACAAAAAGTCTTTCATTTCAT
Organism: Trachemys scripta elegans; assembly: GCF_013100865.1. Lineage (NCBI taxonomy): Eukaryota > Metazoa > Chordata > Testudines > Emydidae > Trachemys > Trachemys scripta. Next base: position 57,895,889 of record NC_048307.1, on the reverse strand, counting down.
ATTCAGCAAGTATTGCCCATCATAGATATCACAAGAGCCTCCTGTCCAGTCTTACACTCTCGGGCCTATCTGCATTATGCAAATGAAGAAGAGTCTGAGCCATTGCAGGAGTTATTCACACAGTCAAGCCACAGGTGGTCCCTAAATTGACCATATGTTAAGATGCTTCTGCTTTTTCTAAATGTCTAGGAGCAGCTATTAATTTTTGTCACTGGCAGCTCTCAGCTTTTAAAGCCTTTCAAGAGTTGCTTTTGCTGCTCTGTTGCATAGGATGAAACAAGCAGGATGACTATGGGGAGTACCGTATATACTCGTTCATAAGCCAAAATTTTTTAGTAAAAAAAGGGAAGCACCAGAGAAGGGGGTCGGCTTATGAACGGGCATAGAGAGGGAGAGGTGGGACATAGCCCCTCCCCCCAACAGAGGGAGCAAGGAGAGGCAGCACAACCTGCAGAGCCAGAAATGAAGAGGCGGGGCCAGAGTCTCTCAGCTTCTCGCCACGCTGCTCTCCCCCCAGCCTCCAAAGCAGCTGCATCTCCGGGGCTGGCAGGCTGCAGCCGTGCTACTTGGCCCCGCCCCCCAGAGCAGGCTGCAGTGGCGCCGCCCAGCCCGCCGGAGCATGCTGCAGTCATGCCCCCCAGCCCAGCCCGCTGGAACATGCTGCGGCCGCGCCGCCCGGTCTGGCCCGCCGGAGCAGGCTGCGGCCGCACTGCCCAGCCTGCTGGAGCAGCTCCAGACAGGCCGAGACGTCCTCCCCTGGCACTCCCCAGATAAGGGTCACAGGGGTTACTCTCCTGACCCCCAGCTTCTCCTCCCAAAAAATTTCCCCACCAGTTGCTGTCTCGGCACACCAGGGTAAGCAGCTAGCACCCTGGGACACTTTGTTTACTTAGGTTTACCTCTGTGCCTGCGGACACTCGAGGTAAACAAACCATCTCGGCCCACCAGCAGCTTATTCTGATGGCCCAGGAGCCGAAGTTTGCTGATCCCTGAATTATAAGGTCAGCTCATGAACAGGTCATAAAAATTTTCCATGTTTACTTATCCATCTTGGGGTGGGGGTCGGCTTATAAACAAACCAGCTTATGATCGAGTATATACGGCACTTTCTGGATGCGATCATTCTTGCATTTGCTAACAGGCTACCAACAATGGTACTGAACACAACCAGAATTTCTTCACTGTTAAGTTGTGTTTAATGAATTACCCTAGAGCACTTCCAACCAGTCATGTCCACAAAACTTTGAATACGTTTATTAACCTGCACTATAGTGAAAAGTGAGGCTAAATTTGTTGCTTCCTATGGATATATATGAAAATAATCAGAGCAGGAGGTCTTCACTCCCAACCCATTCTCCTTGCTCACTTACAGCATTGTAATGTCCCATGGTTGGAGTATGCCTTTTTTTAGCAGGAGCTCAAGGAAACCGCTCAGGAAGACAGGAAAACATTTTGGTGACCACAACTGTATAAGGGCAATTCAGGCTGTTTGGTGTTTGTACAGCACCTAGAATAAGAGAGTCCTGGTCTGGGCTTTGTAGGCTTTACCGCACTACAAACAATAATCAAAATAAATTTCAATACAGAATAACCAAATGATTATGGGAACACTATGGGGCATCTATATTAGTACTAGGCATTCCCTTCCCCCTACTCCTACAATTTCAAACTTCTGGCCAGGCTCAGAAACTGGAGAATACTGAACTGAGCAGAATAATATGTGGGTAAAAGACTTACAAGGATCTTCCATCCACAGTTATTTGTATTTCAATAATGCCGAGCGGCTTCAACCAGGATAAAGGCTCCATGTGCTAGGCACTGTATAAATACCCCCGAAGAGCTTGCAATCTAAATAGAGAAGGCAGGCACATATATTTGTATTACAGGGCACCTAGGAGCCCTAGTCTTGGACCAGGACCCAGTTGTGCTAGATGCTGTACAAACACAGCACAAAAAGAGAATTGATGCCAAAAAAGCTGAATGTGTAGAAGACAGAAAGAGGAAGAGGGAAGGATTGTTTTGTGTTAAGGCATTTAACAGAGAGTAAGGAGAACTAGGTTTAGTTCCCAGCCCTGCCACAGACTGTGTAACCCTAGGCAAGTCATTCCATTTCTTTATCTCGAAGTTCTCCATCTGTAGAATAGGGATAATTTCTCCCACCCTTTATCTGTCTTGTCTATTTACACTGCAAGCTCTTCAGGGAAAGTCCCGTCTTATTATGTTTGTACAGTGCCTTGCACAAAGGGGCCTGGAATTTGGTTCAGGCCTCACAGAATTACTGAAATACAAATAATGAAAAACCCTGAAAGGTCCTTGTAAGTCTCTTCCCCATATATTATTTTGCTCAGTTCAATATTCTCCATGTTTCTGAGCCTCACCAGATATTTGAAATTCTAGGAGCAGAGGGAGGCGGGCACCTTACACCACAGGATTCCCACAATCAATCCTTACACTATGGGATTCCCTTGAGTTCCTGCTAATAAGGCAAACCCCCAGCATGGAATAGCTGTAAGTGACCAATGGGAGGAGGTTGGGAATGAAGAACTCATGCCATTATACTTTTCATATGCCTTTCCATAAAGGGTAGTTCAAACCTGATTCACAAGAGTGAAAAATTCATTCTCCATAACAAACTAATTAATTTTTTAAAATGCTGGCAAATAATCCAGCCAAAAGCAACTGCGGGTAGACAGCTGGGTTCATATAGTATCCTGCCAAAATACAAGAGATTGTTTTCCTTTGGCAACGATCTCTTTTAGCAAACCAGGCCCTAGCTCTCTTTTCTTAAAACTTTATTTAATGGTGTTTTTTTGGGGAGGGGGAAACCCTAAAGCTTGGGGCTGCGTTACAATGAACAGTGTAATGTATTTGCACTCGTCGGTCCAACGAAAGAAAAATAGTGATTGCAAGGTAATTCTCAGTAAGTGGCGTGCGCTAGCAAGCCAAGTGTGACCCAACGACTCCTGTTCAAGATCCTTAACGAATTATTCCCTTCATACTCAGAAATAAAGGCGGCCAACGTCCCCCACTCCTGGTTAAAATCCATTTTTCTATACTGGGAAGAACAAATGACCAAAACCCGAATTGTAAATTATATGCAAAAGCTCTTTATTTTAGTAAATTTAAAGATTAAAATTAAGGTTAAACACTTCTTAGATTGACCTATGACCCAAATAGGTCTATGACCTAAACAGATGGATTCAGGAGAAACAATCTGAAGAGAATTTCCAAGTTCAGGGAAAGCCATCATTAAATGCTGTCTTTTTTACACCATCCCAAAGAGCCAAGCTATAAACAGATCAAATGAGCTCACCACATTTTTTTTAAATTCATTTGAGTGATCATGAAACTTGCTTATGGGTCAACACTGGAAACCACAGGCTTCTTTCCACTGGGCAGGCATAGCACAAGCAGTGAAAGTGCAAGCTTCCCCCACACTGCTCTTCAGCCATGTTCTGGAGAAGTACCTCTAGGAGAGAGCACCCAAGCCAATTCACCATGGATCACTGATTTCTCTGATGAGACTATCAGCCAGGGTGCTGCCAGTGGTAGTTTTAGTGAGGGTGTGCAGATGTCCACTAAAGACTGACCTGATGTCAATAATTCATGTAACAGGCCACTGAATATCTATCAAATGGCAAAAACTTTTTGTCTTCAGACCTAGACTGGATTTTTGGTCATCTAAAGATGAAAGGCTCTATATAGTCTTTTACCAACCTACTACAGCAGCTGACTGAACTCCAATGCAATGTTTGAAGTGTGAATCCCTACTTATTTCCAAAAATGGCAGGGTTAAGCATAATCCCTGCATATGTTTAAAGTTTGCAACTTTCCACACCAATTCCCACAGAAATAGAGACTTTGGGCTTGATTCCTGGCTGTCTTGCATCATGTGTAGTTTCATGAAGTTATGCAAAGTAGTTTTAGACATATCATTAATAGAATATTCTGATTTGGTGGCATTTCACACCAGAGTGGAGAAAAAAAATCAATTTAAAACATCAGATTTAAATCAGTTTTTAAAATTGAAATTATAGGTATGTTTTTCTTTTTAAAAATAAACCTGTTTAAAATGAAAACTGCATTTAAACACAAAATATGTTAAGGCCTAAATTTATTATAATCTCTTAAAACATATAAATTAAAAACAAATACGTTGTAGTGTGTTTCATTAAATTCCATCCTAATGCAGCTTGACACAAATCATGAGCAAAAAGTTAATTATCTAGTATGTAAGCAATACATCAGTCACAATTTGCTAACGTATTAAAAGTGTACAATTAATAAGATCTGAAAACATTAAGCTATATAATTGCTTAAATAAATGTACATAATATATATCCTTCTGGGTAGTGAAAAGTTGTACCAAATTTAGTATAAAGGCTCCATTTAGTTGTAAATCAACATTTTAATTGTTATATCAACCAACGTGAATGCATCTTTCTCTACAAAATAAAGGAAGTACACGTGAAAAAGTTGATTAAATTGTGGCTTTCCACTTGGTGATTGAAATTGCTATTTAAATCACCTTGATATAAAACATGGCAGGTTTATTTTAAGCTCACTTTATATGGATGGGAATGACCACACAAGACACAAGGCAGAGGAGAATCAAGTCCTTTCTTTCTATGGAGTATGCATGGGTTGAAATATGTATGGTTAAACAATAAGTTGTCAGGGAGTGAATTAGTATGCATGAACGCATGTCTAGTGCGTTAGGTATCAACCTAAATTCTAGGTAGCATCTTTACAAAGAGGTATGAAGTAATATACATGATGCATGCACTGTTATAAATGTTAAATATACTGCTAATAAGTATTCTGATACTCATATTTTGACCCATGTTCTGTAAAGAATTATTAACTAATTTTTCATCCCTTTTTATAATAGGGAGTCTGGTTCTGGTACAGGGCTGCTTGTATTATATAAGAATAAGTCTGGCACCATTTCCACTCCTACTATAATTAGATATTGTGTTCCAATTTACCACCCAAAGTGTGCCAACAGCACTTCATAATGACTAGGGAAGCCCACACCAACTATGGGTGACACAATGCTTATGGGCCAGATTCTTTACACGTGTAATGGTAGAGGAAGGAGTACGCAAGGAGCCTCTCAAACATGCTTTATGAAAGCACTTGTAATAATTGGAGTCCTTGTGTTCCAGAGATCACAGAGATTGCTCTTGTTGGGTTCCCCTGGCGACACACATTGTCCCAAAGGGTCAGTGCTGTGTTCCCAGCCTTGCTCTGCCCTAACTGAATGAGATCAGCATTTATAAAGACTTTCAGGTAAGGTTGCCAGTGCTCCAGGATTGGCCTGGAGTCTCCAGAAATTAAAGATTAATCTTTAATTAAAGATTATGTCAGGTAATGAAACCTCCAGGAATATGTCCAAACAAAACTGGCAACCCTATCTTCAGGTGGGAAAGTTTGCAGAAAATCAGCATATTCTCATTTTTAATAAATAGCCTAACAATGCATTCAATCAAAATGTCAGAGATCTTAAAATTTTAATCTGATGGAGATGAACGATATATTATAATGACCTACAGTATGGGAGGAGGATATTGAGTTTCTGTCATGCCCTTGTAATTTCAACCTTCATTCATCCCATCTCATTAAAGAAATTGATGACTATGTGTATGCCTTTGAAAAACCCATTAAAGATTTGTCAGGTGGTATTGTGGGGGGAGAGAATATCCAATAATAATAAAATCACCTACAATATATGCTTTTACTAAATATTAGATGTTTATTCTGACAATGATATCCACATTCAGATGCTACTGAAGTGCTGTGATTGTGATAAGCAGAGAGCAGCAGCCCAGTCCATCCACCTCCCAGGAACCAGAAGTGCAGAAAGTAGCAGCTGATAACTACCTTCCCCATAAGATAAAGGGTTCACCTTTCTGTTGACCCTTCTCCTCCCACTATCCCTGCAGACTCTTTATTCACTACAACATTCCCTTAGAGCTGACTGATGATGCATCTCAGCATCCTTTTCCTAGGTGTGCTGAAGTAAGCCAACAGCCTTCCAAACAGTACAGCCAGCATAATGGAAATGTTTATGAACTGGGTAGTGGGGGCAGAGGGTGTTCAGGAAGGGAGCAGAATGATCTGGTAAGAATAACCTATTCTGCTCATTATTTCCGAATAAAGGAATTTTAAAACAAATGAGACAAAAAAGGGATGTCTGGGAAGAGGACATCTGGGCTGTGTCTGGGGTAAAATCCCTCCCTTGCTCCTCAAAGAATACTTCCCTCCTATTTCCCCCCCTTCAGTATGTGTGTATTTTGAGAGCAGACCAAGTTAAGGGTGTTTTCACATTCATGCAGCCCAACCTGATGCTATATGGATCACACAAATATTAGTTTAGCATATGAAGTGGTTTTCAGAACAAGGAGCTATCACTATAAAGAGAGAGAGATGCTGAATAGAGAGATACAAAGTGCCAAAGATGTAGGAAATAGAACCCCCCCCAAAATGGTGATCAATTTGTTGGATCAGGAGAGTTACCCTTATACAGTGGGGTCGCTACCAATTCCTTAATAGGCAGAACCACAAAATCATTCTATTCAAGTGACAAACCCACTTAAAGTCAACCTTCTGCTGTTTCAAGGGAAATAGTGGACACACCATCTCTTGACTTCAAATCAATACTAGGTGCATTTCCAGAAGACAAGCTTACATCCTGCCTGGTCATTGTGTGTCTCACAGCATAAGTCTATTTGTGTAGGGAGACAGAGGACAATTAAAAGACTGCAAAATCAACAAGGAAAATACAACCATCAGGGTGTGTCCTCTTTATGAAAAAGAGCTAAGGACCATCCTGAGATATCTAAGGGTTCCAAGAAATCCCCAGCATCCCTCATCTAGGGACAAGCTAGCAACGTGTTTTATCTCATGAAAAAAGGATCCCAGCCAAGTCTGGCTGAAAAATGGTGGGAGGACGTTGTGGTGAGATTTGTTCTAAGACATGCATGTGTCCAGATACCTGAGTCTAGGCTTTAGAACGTGTATTATAATTTATGTGAATACGTGTTTCCAATATTTCTACTTGCTATCACTCAAATCTTTCTACTTTGTTAATAAACATTTACTTGTCTTCACTATAAACTTATCTAAGTATTATGGGTTAAGCGGAGTGGTGATTGGAGGCATAACTGGTAAGCCAGGGTGTACTGTTCCTTTGGGAGCAGCAAATCTGTGGACACTGTGAGAGTGGCCATTGGACCAAAGGCTGGACACTACAGGAAGATGCTTGGAGGACTTGGGGATTGGTGCTGCCTATCGCTAACCTGCAGAGGGACAGTGGAGCCTGCATAGCTAAGAAGGGAGCGCTTGTATTGCCCGTAGAGTCAGGGAGCTGACCCACAGACAAGGCTTCCTCACACTAAGGGTAGGTGATGGTGAGGTGCCTCAAAGCCTAAGTCCCCCTGGTAAGCATCAAAACTAGGTGGTCCAAATAGCAAATAAAAATAAGTTCTTTGCACAATTATGTGGTACCATCAGATACTTTTGTTTACACATTGTTGTTTATTTTTGCAGTGTTGAATTAGAGGCAAGCAGTTTGGCTTTAAACACTCAGTAATTTTTTCTCCTACGTGAGAACTCAAGCTTAATTCTTTTTCAAGTGTACCCTTCACAAGAGCCCACACCACAGCTCTGGCCACAAGTGCATTCCAGCTCTCCTTGGATTGCACCTGACTATATATTCCTGGCATCTCTGTCAATCAAAGCTCATCAAACAAAGGAATTTTTGAATGATTCCCTCTGCTCATGCCCCCTCAAGCTGTTGCCTTCTGAATGTCAGTACACAGGGAATCTGCCAAAGCAATCTGAATGTCTGCCATGCATCTGTCATGGAAATATTGACAATTATAAATAATATAATCTTTTAGAAACCTGTCAGCCTATGAGGGACAATTAGAGAAGTTAATTATGGTTAAGGTTTGAATTCAATGGTAGGGGTTTGTGTTCTAAATAGTCATATTAACTTGGAAATCTCCTAAATATTAGCATATTAAGCAGCTATGCAACTAATTATTACCCCCGACACATTCAGAACAACTTGATAAATTCTGCAGGACTCATCACAAATACCCGCTAAACAGATCACTCTATAAGACACACCACATGCAGAATACAATATACACTACTGAAACTGACAGAGTTACAGCAGTAACATGCCACATGGCTTTTACCCTCACACTATTTAACAAGAGGTTATGAAACCACACTGTAGAACCAGTTCATTACAAAATGTCTTAAAACTGGAGGGACTTCGGGAACAGCATATGCAAATTAATACCAGCATATGCTTCCCTGACTTCAGTATGAAAGAAAAGCACAACCCTTTGAGGTCAAGAATTTTAGGCCAAATTCTAGGCTATTTTTACCCTACAGGAGTCCACTGAAGTAAAAATGGGTGAGATGGAGATGTAAGGGAGAACTGAATTTGGCCCAGAAAGCATGTGGTTTGCATCTCAAATCCACACTAACTCCATAATTCTGTCATTTTGTAAATGTTATTCTCGTTTAGATTTGGAGAGAGGAAAAGGAAATGAATTGAAGGCTTTAAAATGTAAATTATTTACTTAAAAGAAGAATGGCTACAAAAACTCATATGTAAGTGGGTATTTATTCTGCTTCTGTAAATAGGCCTGGAACATGGGGCTTCATTCTGACTGATGCTGTTTCTGAGATTCCCTCAAGAGCAACACTGGCTCAGTCATTATTTGTAGAAATGTTGTCTGCAGTAGTAACAGGTAAAGAAGAACGATTAGTACGCAAGAGCTTGAGTTTTAAAAAAAAGGTCTCCTCTGCTCTGCCATAACACTGATTCTTAACGGAATGAATATTAATCAACACTCAAATACATACATCACTGCAATGATACAATAATTTACAGCTCAGGCACTTACACTCTACATGTAAATCCTTGAAATTGTTGCACATGTACTAGCTCTCCACATGCAGCTTCACCTCTTTCAGAGAGGTGAGCAAAACATTGTATTAATGAGGATTTTTCCATGAATTATTTTCAGAAGGAGTGATGCTTTCTTATTCTGACATGAAATTAAATTTGGTTCTCAAATTTACAAAGCCATCCAAAGCAGGAAAGTCATGGCTATAGAACAAGTAGTCTCGTTACAGCTGCATAGGGTTCCAACTATTCGTTTCTCGTTAAATTGAAGCTATTTCTTTGTATGCAGAATTTACACTCAGTACAGAAAAAAATGAAGTGACTGCCTCATTAATGTTGTTCCACACTCAAATGTCAAGTGTTTGCTTCCATTAGGCTATTACTATTCAGATTCCTATGTTTACTAAGATTTCATACAGGCCATAATACTTAATACACTCCATTTATAAAACTCCATTTTAGAGAGAGAAAGAAAGACTAGAGTTTCCTTTACATAATACGCATATTAAGCCACCTCACAGTGGTGAGTCACAGAGGCTAAGTAGGGTCTATCTGTACCATGGCGATGGGAGAATGTTGTCGCATTGAGTTGGTAGAAGAATCCCTTTGAGACCCTCAGAACCAATGGGCTTCTGCCAAAACAAGAAACTCATTGACTTGGCATGGCATATGCTAAGCTACTCACACATGGAACCATGAGAAAGGTGTACATTGCTTCCTATTTCCCGCTCTCTAATCTAGTCTTCGTCAGACATAGCCGAGGCAGAAAATGAATGGTTGGGGAATTAACATTTCCTCCATCACTGTTTCACAGTCATCACATCAATTAGAGAAATAAAAGAAAGACTGATTAAGCAAGCTTATTCATTCCCCTGCTGGTACAAATTGTTCCCTGCATGCTCATTCTTTGCATTGGTCAGGCTTGGTTTAAATGACTCAAGCAATGGGGTGCTTTCTGTTTACCAAGAATGACTCACTATTAGGAATTTTTCCGTCCATTTAGCCTGAATGTTATTCTGTTTATCACAGTCAGATATTTCAGTTGCTATTCAGCTCTCCATCAGTATTTTCTTTAAAGTCTCTCTCCCTCTAGCCCCTTATAGACTCATAGATTTTAAGGCCAGAAGGGACCATCATGATCATCTAGTCTGACCTTCTGCACATTGCAGGCCACAGAACCTCACCCACCCACTCCTGTAATAGACCCATAACCTGCAACTGAGTTACTGATGTCCTCAAGCCATGATTTAAAGACTTCACGTTACAGAATCCACCATTTGCTCTAGTTTAAACCAGCAAGTGACCTGTGCCCCATGCTGCAGAAGAAGGTGAAAATCTGCCAATCTGACTTGGGGACAAAGAATTATCTGTAGTAACTCGAAGCCCTCCCCATCTAGTGTCCCATCACTGGCCGTTGGAGATATTTGCTGCTAGCAGTCGCAGATCGGCTATATGCCATTGTAGGCAGTTTCATAATACCATCCTTTTCATAAAAGTATCAACCTCAGTCTTGAAGCCAGTTAGGTGGGTTTTTTTTTTTTTTTTTTTTTTTTTTTTGCCCCACTGGTCCCATGGGAAGGCTGTTCTAGAACTTCACTCCTCTGGTGAGTAGAGACTATCATCTAATTTCAAGCCTAAACTTGCTGAAGGCCAGTTTATATCCATTTGTTCTTATATTCAGATTGGCACTTAACTCCTCTCCCTCCTTCATATTTATCTCTCTGATATATTTAGGGAGAGCAAACATATCTCATTCAGCCTTCATTTGGTTAGGCTCAACAAGCCAAGCTCTTTGAGATGCCTCTCATAATGAAGATTTTCAATTCCTCTAATCATCCTAGTAGCCCTTCCCTGCATCTGAAAGAATTCATCTTTCTTTAAGATTGGAGACCAGAACTGCACACAGTACTCCAGATAAGGTCTCAACAGTGCCTTGTATAAAGGCACTAACACTGCCCTGTCTCTGCTTGAAATACCTTGCATGATGCATCATAAGATTGCAAAGACTACTTTTTCACGGCCACATCACATTTGCAGCTCATAGTCATCCTGTGATCAACCACTACATCCAACTCTTTCTTTTCCTCTGTCACTTCCAACTGATAAGTCCCCATTTTTTAGCAAAAATTCTTGTGGTTAGTCCCTAAGTGCATTAAATTTCATGCCTTTTCTATTACTCCAGTTTTCAAGACTGTCCAGATCTTGCATAATTCTGATCCTCCTCTGTATTGGCAATACCTCCAAACTTTGTGTCATCCACAGATTCTATTAGACTCCCACTTTTTGTGCTAAGGTCATTAAAAATATTAAATTATATTTGTCCCATGACTGATTCTTGAGAAACTCCACTAGTAATCTCCTTCCAGCCTAACAATTCACCTTTCAGTATGACCTGTGGTAGTCCGCCCTTTAACCAGTTCCTTATCCACCTTTCTATTCTCTTCTTAATCCTTGTTCTCGCCAATGTCACTAATAATTTCCCGTGTGGAACTGTATGAAATCACTTGCTGAAATCCAGGTAGATATATCTACTGTATTTCCTTTGTCTAGAAAATCAGTTATCTTCTTAAAGGGAGACTATCTCTTGTGCTGCTTTTTCACTGAATGCCTTATAATTTGGCAATGTTTTTCGAGTGCAGATGTGACTACCCATTTGAGAATTAATTACTTATACATTCTGTTTCTACAGTGTCCCTTAAAAAGAGATTGATATCAGACACTTTTTATGCAAAAACAGGAACATCTGACAGCAAATAGCCAAAGATGGGATTATATCGAATTCCATTCCTTGTGCTGTGGTCTGCAATAAATGCTCCTTCTCTTTTCCATTTCATGCATAATAGCCACCCAAATGTGAAAATAACCTCTATTACAACACAATGATATAACTTTTGCTCATCTTGGCTAGGAGCTACAATCATCTCATTGTCTCTAGGCCTTAACAGACATCTACAGCATGGATTCTGATAATTTTAACACCCAACTTGCTTACTCTGCTCCATCCAAATGACTTTGTGTGGAGACCTTCTAATCATTGGCAAAAAAAAAGCAAGAGAATCTAATTTTGCCTCAAATTAGGGTGACCAGATGTCCCGATTTTATAGGGACAGTCCCGATTTTGGGGTCTTTTTCTTATATAGGCTCCTATTACCCCCCCACCCCCGTCCCAATTTTTCACACTTGCTGTCTGGTCACCCTACCTCAAATATTTCTTTGAAAACAAATGTTATTACATCAGAAAACAATCATTTGGCTGAAAAAAATTGCTGCTGTTGCAAGGTAGATTGGAGATAGAGAACGAAGACAGGTGCTACAATAAAGCATTAGACTTCTACTTATTTACTAAGAACTTACAGTATCATTAAAACAGTTGCCAGGCAGGCAAAATACATTTCATTTGGTTCCTTGCAAACCATGGCCTGGCATGTCAGGACACTTAGAAATCAGGAAATACTGTGTTTAATCACATGGAATTGGGCCCAGATTCACTAATATGACCATTTGCTACAGGGTACTATGCCCTAAATGTGTGCATAATATTTAAAGTACCTAACTAGATCCAGCCTCAGACTCAGTCACAGGGCTTGGGCTAGGGGTGAACCAGGAGACCAGACAACACACAAAGCCACAATGCAAAGCTGTGACAAAAGAATAAACCCAACACAAGGGGAATTCTCACTGCATCCACATAAACAGTATGAGAGAAGACTTAAGGAAAAGTATACAGTGCTCAGTGTATACAACAGGATGCTCAGTGAAAGCTGAAACTCAGCCTGCTTCAGTCATCCGTGAAGGGGCAATTCCTTTCCAGACCCCAAACTTGCAGTCAGTTGCTGCCTTAAGAGCATGCAAGACAACTTATATAACAGACTATGCCGTATGTAATGATCAGTAACTCAGAACTCAAAAGTAGAATAATAGGTTGACCTATTGCATAAAAAAATAAATAAGAAAGGGGAAAATGAGTGAGCAGATGTGGTTAAAAAAATGGGGGGGAGGCTGAATTTTCTATGAATATTGCATATTTTTTCCCTTTTAAAGAAAAATCAAAATTTGAATTTCCAAAAATTTCAAGCAGTTCTACCAAGAATCTCCTCCCAGCCAATAGTAAGTTATAATGGCAGAGGAAAGCAAGTGGCTAATCCAGAGACTTGGAATATCAACTCTAGTCAAATCAGTTCACTTTCTGCCACCCTGCTCCCAGGGGCTACTTCTGCAGCCCCAGAGACAGTGCCAGTTACATCCCAGTTGTCCAAGAGCACACAGAACTTCCCTTTACAAAGTTTTTCTTCACTTTAGATTCTTAATATAAGTTGGTAGGAACATATATCCCATTAAAATATTTTACTGAAGGCAAGGATTTAGGACGGTCTATCTAGCTTTAGCCAAGTAGAATGGAAGTTAAGAGTTATGAAAAACAGATTACTTTTGTTTGTGACAGTTCTTGGACACTGGTCAAGTACCAGATACTGCATGCCACAGCCTGTCCACCCCCAGTTCTCTTTTACAATATGCTGCACCCTGACACTAACAATATCCCAAGGTATCATCTATTTCCATTTGCAATAGTACAATTCTCTTGTTTTATTGTCAAAAGCAAATACATTTCAAATAATTGGTGTGTGTCTGGGTCACATATTGATTTCATCCAGCTCGCCCAATGATTCTCCACTTGCAATAGTTTACATCAGTGCCACCATCACCGATTTCAGTGGAGTTACTTTTCCTGTTTTACAGTACAGGAGAATCACTCCCCATTGATACCAGTGGTAGCAATGATGAGAGTGCTAGTACAGTACTACAGTATCATTTCAACCTATACTCAAGCAGGATTAGGTGACTCACTATTTATAACGGTGGCAGCTGACTGTCACCTTGTCAATACTAGTGTCCGGTTTGCTACCACCAGTGGAACTGCACCAGTGGTAGAATAGTAGGAATATTTGGGGAAAACAAAATTCTAGCACTGACAATTACTATTATTTATTGTGGTAGCACTTAGGAGGTCCAAGTCATGGACCAGGACCGTATTGTGCTAGGTGCTATACACACACATAAAGCAAAAGATGGTGCCTCTTTACAGTACCATAGAGAGATACTTTCAACTCATCTGGAACTGATGCCTGTTAAATATGCACATAACAAGTACAGCCATCAGACAGTGTTTCTTTCATTCTCCAAGATCAGTGGTTATTGTGCTCCGTGAAATCCATTTATTCAGAAGAGTTTCCTACTCTTATCCTTTTACAGCTACAATTTTTGCCATAATGGCTGAAAAATATTTGTTTTTTTCATATTCCTTTCCAGTCCTATTTCTCAATGCAGTTTACAGTAATTCCTTAAGGTAGCTCCCCTGTTTGATGTGCTGTTTATAAGAAATGCACTGAGTCAGCTAGCATGCTTTGCTATCCATTTACAGTATGATATAATGTAACTTGGACAAATTCCTTTAAACAGGATTTCATACCATGAATTCCTGCTCCTCCCCCCAATCAAGAGTGAATCTGAAGGTGTGTTATTCTCAGTTAATTCCAGTATGGTTCATGGAAGGAAGAAACTGATTATGCTCATGCTATTTAGGTTCCTGATTGAAATGACAAACACACAGTACTGTAGTATATACTGTGCTGATGTCAACTACTCTAGCCTTGAGCTGTCATGATGGAGGCAGAAAATGGGTGGGTCAGGAAAGTAACATGTTCTCTTCTGATGTTCATGTTCTGACTCATATTCCAAAGCTGGCAAATAAGAACGGTTTCCATGGCAACCTTCTAACCAAACTTAAGAATGTGAATAATTTCTGAGATCCCTTTAAAGATCTGACTGATAGTTTGTAGGTGGCAGAGTCAGGAACATTCAGTTTAAAATAATACCTGCTGCCTCAGTTATTCAGAATGTTTCTTCACTCAAATCAGTAGTTAAGGCATGTTATCATCTAGGGCTACATGGAAATCTGAGAATCCTTGAACCAGTATGCTGGTTCATCTGAGCTTGCCTGAACCAGTACGCTGAACTGAACTTAAACACTGTGAATGATCTGAAAGACACAGGATTGCTATCTTTGACAACACATTTGTATGGCACTGGCATGCTATCACTGTGGTGTAATGCTACTTTTAAGAACACAGGAATAAAATCCCAGCTCCACTGAAGTTAACTGGTGTTTTTCCTAGGGCCCAGGTTATTAGAGAACTGCCTGCTTCCCTGAAGTGTCCTGCACTGAAGAATCCCTATTCCGCTTCACAGGCAGGAAGAGGAATTCAGGTTTGGGCTCACCAAAATTGTGGTCAGTAGGCAGAGGATCTGAAGTCCCCCTGGTTGCCCCCAGGACAGAATGTTCATATTAGCTGAGGTTCCCCCTCTCAGTCATAAATTGGTCAAATGCTCTTCCTACTGTGAGAAAGAGACTTCTGGAATTCTTCTGATTATTGTAGGATACTGCCACATTAGTGAGTTCCACTGCCTACAGCTTTTGTCAAGGCACTTTCTCCAACTGGGAAGCTTTTGCTTTTTCATTGTAATATTTGTAGCCACAACGGTTGCATCTCACCATCATCTCACATTAGATTAATGGTTTTGTGTTCCTCAAACTATTTCCTTCCTCCTCATCCTCTGATATTGAAATACAACAGAAATGTGAGCTACAATGTTCTGCAGAAACACGAGGAACATTCAATGTATCATGGTCTCTTAATACTTATAAATCAGTGAACATTTTCACAGCACTCTGCATACATTGCGTAACATCCCCACAATCTCTCTGAGATGAGATTATCCCTATTTTATATTATGGGGAAATTAAGGCAGAGACAAGTTAAGATATTTCTCTAAGGCTGAACACAGCAAGCCAATCAGCAATAGTGCCATGATTGAAATTGATTTACAGCATTGTGCTGCTACACTAGATGGGTTCTCAACTGTACACAGGCTGTGATCACAGGACCAATTTTAGTCAAAGAGAGTCTTAGGTAATTTCAGAAGAAGAATCCATTATAACATATCAATTAAAATTATGAAGTTGGTATCCAAGTACTTCTGAATTTTAGATAGGGTATGTGGGATTTTAACCATATCACTAAATCATTCTCTTTCATCAATGAACTTTACAAATATTAGGTAGTTAAACATTGTTTTAATGAACTGTGAAATGCACATCGTGTCTGCAGTAATATCAGTGATTCAGATATCACTGATCATATTGATTTTGTGTTCAAGTGGATCATGTTCCCTAAGTATTTTATAAAAAAAGTATATTCAGAGAAGTTAATGGATGCTTTCAAAAAATAACTCATTTCTAGCTACATCCCACCACCCAGGTTCTTAATTATTAGAAGGTAATTCTATATTGTAGCTGATTTCAAATGTTTTGCCTTTCTACATGCATTTCTAATTTAATTTAACCAGGAGATTTTTTTAAAAAGAGGTTATTTTTAATATTTAATATCTGATATATGTAAGGGTTTCCAATATACAAACAGCAATTATATTACTAAAGGGAAGTTAGTGATTCATGAAATAGAAAATTACAATTCAGTATACTTTGATTATGATTACTTACACTCAGCAAGGAGGAGGACTGTTTTCTTAGCTGGCACTGTGGAACATAGCAAAATATGTCCATATTCTGACCTTAGAAATATTGAATAAGCTACATCAAACCAGCTTGGAATGATGTGTGGATAAAATAATGTTCACTGAAGAAGTCTACCTTTTCTATTGCAGATTTAAACTTGTTAACAAGAAGGACACACATTATATTTGTATTTCATGTGTTTCAGAAATATTGGTCTTGCACCATTTTATACCCCAAGAAATGAAAGATCTTTCTACTTCAGTTAGCATTCTATAAAACTATTAAAGGCATCCATCATTCTTTGCTCACTGAACCATCATACACAGGAAAGAGGAACAGCTACACTGATTTAAAACAGCCCTAGAACAACCTTTGATAGCTTTTGAGCTTTAGCTGTAATTTACAATTGCCCTTTTACCTATTAAAAAAAAAAGGATCATGGCATGACTGAATATCACTGATTCTTATGACTAGCTCTGAGACAGATATTGTGAATTATCAGATGGGTAAAATGAAATATGACAGGGAAAAATTTCCCCCACTCCCTTTTTACAGTTAAAACTGTAACATTCTACCTTGTTGATAGAGTAGAGATTATATTGTTCTAAATTGCTATATAGCTCCAATGGAATAGTAGTTCCAAATTAGACATGTAGTACAATACAACCATTCTATTATCCACAGGGCTTTAGCTTGCTGGGTTTTCCCTAATCTAAATAATTGTTATTCACCAGAAGCTCTCAGTGTTGGCCTAACTTTACTCTAATTAAGGTCAATGGTAAATCTCTTTAAAGATAAACAAATGTGTGCTTTTATTTTTCCCCACAAAGAGGTACTGTCATTCTATAGAAGGGAGAAGACATGGTGCCAACCACTTCCATTAACAAATACTCCTAAATCTTTCGATGAACTGAACAATTGCCAGGAGCTTAAAAAAAAAAAAAAAGAATAAAAACTATCTCCTTTTAATCATGGAAGATGGATAAATGTCTGCTGATCTCGTTCCCTCCCTACTTTGTAGATTCTTGCTCTCTTCCATCCCTTACTGGGGGAGGGGGGAAAGCCTGTATGTTTTCCATTTCAGTTTATTTATTGAACTTTATAAAACTACAGCTGAGGAGCCACCATTTTGTGTTTTTGTCATCCACTAGGAAGTAGGAAGAGTTTCATAAATGTGAAAAATATTTGTAGCATTCAGCACAGAGATTGTCAGTGAGAAACCATGGAGGCAGGGTTTGGAAAGAAGAACAACTGAGGGGTATCCTGGGGTGTGATTGCAGTTTGAGTAGACATAGCTAGCTTTACTGTAGCTAGCTCAGGCACTGAAGCAGTGAAGTCGCGACAGCATATGCTTCAGAGCAGGCAGTACAAGCCCACCAAGAACACTAGAAAATTGTTTGTGTGCTGCCTTGGTACCCAAGCTAGCTCATGTATGTCTACACAAGCATCAGTCACACCCCATGATTGCCGTATAGACACACACCCCGAGAGAGAAGTGGGAAAGGCAAGAGGATAGTAATGGCATTAAAACAAGAAGCAAAAATAGTACAAAGGGCAGGATTCTGATCTGACTATCCCAGACATTAACTCTACTCTAGCCAATGGCATTACTCAAGGGTAAAACCAGTGCGAGAGAAGGATCAGGCCTGCTCAGATTACGTAATGTGGTCCAGTGCCTAGCAGCAGTGAAACAAACATGCTGTTACTCATCATAGAGAACAGGGAACAAAATACCTTTAGTTGTCCCTGTATCTGCCTTTAAGCACTACATGGAGACCGCTCTCCACAGAAATAAATTGGCTAGCCACTCACTTGCTTCTTAATCATGACAGTCAATTTAAATGACCTTGCCCTCCAAGGACTGTCCTTAAGTATACACAGGGATGTGGCATAGGAGGGATTAAAAACTGTGATCTATGATACCACTTACCTTACCTGGAGATCCATCAGGCTCTGTCCCTCTATTACAATTTACTCACATCCACAATACTGTGAATTAAAAAAAAACGGCACATAGAATCATAGAATATCAGGGTTGGAAGGGACCTCAGGAGGTGATCTAGTCCAACCCCCTGCTCAAAGCAAGACAAATCTGCAACTAAATCATCCCAGCCAGGGCTTTGTCAAGCCTGACCTTAAAAACCTCTAATGAAGGAGATTCCACCACCTCCCTAGGTAACCCATTCCAGTGCTTCACCACCCTCCTAGTGAAAAATTTTCCCCTAATATCCAACCTAAACCTCCCCCACTGCAACTTAGGACCATCACTCCTTTTTCTGTCATCTGGTACCACTGAGAACAGTCTAGATCAGTGTTTCCCAAACTTGGGATGCCGCTTGTTTAGGGTAAGCCCCTGGCAGGCCAGGCCGGTTTGTTTACCTGCCGTGTCTGCAGCTCTGGTCAATCACAGCTTCCACTGGCCGCAGTTCGCTGCTCCGGGCCAATGGGGGCTGATGGAAGCGGCGGCCAGTATGTCCCTCGGCCCGCGCCGCTTCCAGCAGCTCCCATTGGCCTGGAGCAGTGAACCGCGGCCAGTGGGAGCAGCGATCGGCCGGACCTGCGGATGCGGCAGGTAAACAAACCGGCCCGGCCTGCCAGGGGCTATCCCTAAACAAGCTGTGTCCCAAGTTTGGAAAACACTGGTCTAGATCCATCCTTTTTGGAACCCCCTTTCAGATAGTTGAAAGCAGCTATCAAATCCCCCCTCATTCTTCTCTTCTGCAGACTAAACAATCCCAGTTCCCTCAGTCTCTCTTCATAAGTCATGTGCTCCAGCCCCCTAATCATTTTTGTTGCCCTCCGCTGGACTCTTTCCAATTTTTCCACATCCTTCTTGTAGTGTGGGGCCCAAAACTGGACACAGTACTCCATATGAGGCCTCACCAATGTCAAATGGAGGGGAATGATCCCGTTCCTCAATCTGCTGGCAATACCCCTACTTATACAGCCCAAAAATGCCGTTAGCCTTCTTGGCAACAAGGGCACACTGTCGACTCAAATCCAGCTTCTTGTCCACTGTAACCCCTAGGACCTTTTCTGCAGAACTGCTGCCTAGCCATTCGGTCCCTAGTCTGTAGCAGTACATGAGATTCTTTCGTCCTAAGTGCAGGACTCTGCACTTGTCCTTGTTGAACCTCATCAGATTTCTTTTGGCCCAATCCTCTAATTTGTCTAGGTCCCTCTGTATGCGATCCCTACCCTCTAGTGTATCTACCACTCCTCCTAGTTTAGTGTCATCTGCAAACTTGCTGAGAGTGCAGTCCACATCATCCTCCAGATCATTAATAAAGATATTAAACAAAACCGGCCCCAGGACCGACCCTTGGGGCACTCCGCTTGAAACCGGCTGCCAACTAGACATGGAGCCATTGATCACTACCCATTGAGCCCGACTATCTAGCCAGCTTTCTATCCACCTTATAGTTCATTCATCCAGCCCATACTTCTTTAACTTGGCGGCAAGAATACTGTGGGAGACCGTATCAAAAGCTTTGCTAAAGTCAAGGAATAACACATCCACTGCTTTTCCCTCATCCACAGAGCCAGTTATCTCCTCATAGAAGGCAATTAGGTTAGTCAGGTATGACTTGCCCTTGGTGAATCCATGCTGACTGTTCCTGATCACTTTCCTCTCCTCTAAGTGCTTCAGAATTGATTCCTTGAGGACCTGCTCCATGATTTTTCCAGGGACTGAGGTGAGGCTGACTGGCCTGTAGTTCCCCGATCCTCCTTCTTCCCTTTTTTAAAGATGGGGACTACTTTAGCCTTTTTCCAGTCATCCGGGACCTCCCCCGATCGCCATGAGTTTTCAAAGATGATGGCCAATGGCTCCGCAATCACATCCGCCAACTCCTTTAGCACCCTCGGATGCAGTGCATCCGGCCCCATGGACTTGTGCTCATCCAGCTTTTCTAAATAGTCCCGAACCACTTCTTTCTCCACAGAGGGCTGGTCACCTCCTCCCCATGCTGTGCTGCCCAGTGCAGTAATCTGGGAGCTGACCTTGTTCATGAAGACAGAGGCAAAAAAAGCATTGAATATATGAGCTTTTTCCACATCCTCTGTCACTAGGTTGCCACCTTCATTCAGTAAGGGCCCCACACTTTCCTTGACTTTCTTCTTGTTGCTAACACACCTTCTTGTTACTCTTAACATCTCTTGCTAGCTGCAACTCCAAGTGTGATTTGGCCTTCCTGATTTCACTCTTGCATGCCTGAGCAATATTTTTTTGCTCCTCCCTGGTCATTTTTCCAATCTTCCACTTCATGTAAGCTTCTTTTTTGTGTTTAAGATCGGCAAGGATTTCACTGTTTAGCCAAGCTGGTCGCCTGCTATATTTACTATTCTTTCTACACATCGGGATGGTTTGTTCCTGCAACCTCAATAAGGATTCTTTAAAATATAGCCAGCTCTCCTGGACTCCTTCCCCCCTCATGTTATTCTCCATGGAGATCCTGCCCACCAGTTCCCTGAGGCAGGACCGGCTCCAGGGATTTTGCTACCACAAACGGTGGGGGGGGGAAAAAAAAAAAGCTGCGATAGCAATCGCGATCAGTGGCACTCCAGCAGCAGCTCCACCGTGCCGCTTTCTTCTTTGGTGGGAATTCAGCGGCAGGTGCTTCCCTCCGAGAGGGACCCACCGCCGAATTGCTGCCGAACAACCCGACGTGCCGCCCCTTCCCCTTGGCTGTCCCAAGCACCTGCTTGCTGGGCTGGTGCCTGGAGCCGGCCCTGCCCTGAGGGAGTCAAAGTCTGCGTTTCTGAAGTCCAGGGTCTGTATTCTGCTGCTCTCCTTTCTTCCCTGTGTCAGGATCCTGAACTCGACCATCTCATGATCACTGCCTCCCAGGTTCCCATCAACTTTTGCTTCCCCTACTAATTCTTCCCAGTTTATGAGCAGCAGGTAAACAAGAGCTCTGCCCCTAGTTGGTTCCTCAAGCACTTGCACCAGGAAATTATCCCCTACACTTGCCAAAAACTTCCTGGATTGTCTGTGCACCGCTGTATTGCTTTCCCAGCAGATATCAGGGTGATTGAAGTCTCCCATGAGAACCAGGGCCTGTGATTTAGTAACTTCTGTTAGTTGCCGGAAGAAAGGCTCATCCACCTCATCCCCCTGGTCTGGTGGTCTATAGCAGACTCCCACCACGACATCACCCTTGTTGCTCACACTTCTAAACTTAATCCAGAGACTCTCAAGTTTTTCTGCAGTTTCATACCGGAGCTCTGAGCAGTCATACTGCTCTCTTACATACAACACACCAGCTGCCTTTGTAGGCATCACAACAAAGGCGAGATTTAAGGAGGATTACCAGACTCCTTTCAGTATTTGAACAAAACCAGGCTAGGAATCTAACTCAGATTCAGATGAGTAAACATTAATAATAACTGCCTCAAAGAGCCTAGGCCAGTTCCTCAACTAGTGCAAATCAGCATAGTTACATTGAAATCAGAGCCGCAAGTGGTGTAAATCCCCATGAAGTAAAAAGAACTATGCCAGTTTATACCAGCTAAAGATCTAGTGCACAACTTCTAAGAAAAGTCTTTTGTGGAAAACTGCTCAGCCTACTATTTGGCTAAAGTACTTCCCTGTGAGCTCTGACTCAATGGTGTGAAAGTGCAATTTCCTGTAATTACTCTTTGTAATGTGTTTAATGGTATATTTGCTCCTTTGAAGTCATCACAATATTTCTTTAATGCATAATGGTATTTCAAAAGGACAGTTTTTAGTATTTATTGCCTTCTTACCACTGCTCGTTTTAATAATATTTTTTGCAATTTGTTCTGACTGTGTATTTGATTTATGAGTATTTCCTTCTGCATCAACTGCCATCATTGCTAGCAGGTAGCAATGGTATAATTGGCAGATAAATTTACCTTGCAGGGGGCTCTTTTGCAGACATACCACGACTACAGAAAATTACTTCGGAAAACAATGCAAAGTCCCAGCAAGGTAATTCTACTGGTGAAATTATTCATGGGTTTATGAGGCTTGCTCTTCAAGCTGTTAAGCAGAGCAAAGAGGTTTCCCAAGCCAAGATGATCATGGTTAATGACCTAGGTGATAACTTGGTTCAGGATAAATTCCAGATTGCACTATCCTAAAGCTACCTCAGTACTCAAAGTGTCACTATCCCAGTCCAAAGGGGGCCAATTAACAAATAAATAAGTGTGTTTCTGGCAGAGATGCCCTGTCATTTTATGTTTGTGATCTTGTAGTCAGTGTATACCACAATAAACCAACTATTAAATCTAGGCTCTGGACTACTGCAGATCATTGTAATCTACAGTAATTTCAGAAGAGTATTTTTAAAACATCTAAATCTATACCTATAATCAGTGACTATCACTGCTTCTTTCAAAACATATTTTAATAGTAACTTTTAGTGCAATGCATGATTTATTTCCCTGCATGTACTCATGATATCCTTTTGATAATTATTCGTCAGTTAAAGGTTTTGGGGGACCTATATCTGTAATTCATTCTGTGTCTGGCTACCACCCAATTTACTCCTTTTCCGAGGGTCAGTCCCAGTACCTTAAATATTTAGAGATTTCTCTATATGACAGTGGAGGAATTCTATCCATTCTATACTGTACTCCCACCCCTAAATATTTGCTCCTAGTTGGGTTATCCAGGAAGAATGAACCAGGGACCTTTGGATCTAAAACAATGAACTTTTACTGCATTAGCTCTAAAACTCTATAAATGACCCAATCATGAGAAGAGGAACAGAGACATAGCATCTAACCAGCTCTTTTTAACACAAATATGATTTACTACTGGTGTTGCTACTGTGGTTCTGGTATTTGGTATTCAGATCAAGGGTCCTCTGTGACCACTGTTTTTATTAGTTGAGGGAATCTTTAGCTCCCCAGAGACCCTGCTGGGGAAAAGCACAAAAGAAGCTGGGAAGAGCCAGCCCTGGTATGCTCCTCTTCTCCTGAACCCCACAGAAGCACTTCCATGGAGGACCCAGATCCATAGGTGTGCCTGGTTTAGATGAGTTTTGCTGACAGCTCTTCACCAGATTCTCCTCACCTATATTTGTAGGGTCTATAAACCTCCTGCCTTGAGGATGGCCCAGGAGGAAACAGCAGGCAGGGAGCCAGCAGGAGTCATGATGTCCAGGGGCAGATGGGTGAACACAGTTAAAAGAGCAGATATCCATGCAAGGGTGGGGGCTGAACTCAGACTGATATTGTTGGGAATTAAAATACTTTAATTAAACCTGCATTTAAGTATTATAATAGCACTGCCTTGTTCTCCATGGCAGTCATAGCCCTCTGTTTTCATAAATTCCCGTACATCTGTGCTGATTGGCCTCACACAGCTTTACCTGAAGGCATTAAAACATACACGCATTCTAAAACAGTTTAGGACCTTTTTTAACATGTAACTGTGCCAGGAGAAATTTGCCCTGACGCTATCGCAGCAAAATACAGCTAAATGCCAAAAGATATGGACTTAATCCCCTGATAAGAATAGAACATAAAAGCCTTTCAGGATTAAATTCAGGACTTATCTCTTATTAGTGAAAAAGAAAAAGAACTAGTATGCAGAGCAGATGCTCAGTAGGGCTGGCCCAAAAAGAAAAATTCTATTCTGTAAAAAAATTAGGTTTTGAAATTTATTTTCTTTCTGATGTGAAATGAAACCAAGACCTTTCAAAATTTTACACACATACACTCTCTCTCTCTCCCCGCCCCCTCTCTCCCCTCCTGCCCCCACCTCCCCCAGCATAGCCAATAGCATAGTGGTTCAGGCACTCACCCGGGATGTGGGAAACCCAGCTTCAGGTCCCTGCTCTGAGTGAGTGCCTGAGCCACTGGGTTATTGCCTAGTCTGGGATGGGTTCACTCCCAAACACTCGACATGGGGAAAACTTTCTGTAGTTTCATCAAAACTAATACATTACTGCAAATGTTTTGGTTCCAACAAATCAGCATTTTCCATTAAAAATGTTTTGTTTGAATATTCCTGACCAGTTCTACTGTAAATTGAAATCAGTAGAGTTTGTTGAAGTCAACTGAGCTAGGGCAATTTATACCACCTGGGGATCTGCCCCTTGGCACTTCAATGTTCCTTTCTCGTAGTCCAATGAAGGTAAAATAGACCAGTGGTAAGTTATGAGCTCTTATTTCTAACCAGTATTTAAAGTTCAGTATTTAAAGTTATTCAGAGATTACTGTAGCCTGTGAGGAAATACAGAATTAGATCTTTTCTAAATGACATGGAACAGCTGGTGTTAACAACTACTGAGAAACAATATTTTGGGACTCTTAGAAGCAGTGAGGGACAGAAACAAAAGTTTGTCAGAGTTGTAAGGGTTTTGAATATTGATGAGTCTGAATTCCTAAAGCAAATGAAAGATGTTTTCTGCATTTTAAAACTTCATGTTTAAATAGTCTTGGTGAAAATGTCAGGTTTTATATTTTGTTCATAAACCAGTTCTCCTTCTAAACCAAGGTGATTAGGTGCTTTAGTTTGCCTGCAAGAATTATGTTTCATGCTAGTGTTTTTGACAAGTCTCATTAAAATAACATCCCTTTACTGTGTAGGCTTATACATTAGCAGATGGCTATAGTTTGAGGACGAATTGCACAACTCCATTGTAGACACATAACTGTATCATAACTGTTACACTCCATTGTAACGGCTGTAATTAGCTTCTATGTAACTTTTCATCCATAGATCTCATAGCTCTTTACAAAAGAGGTGAAGTAAGATTATCCCCATTTTACAGATGGCAAAACTGAGGCACAGGGAGATGAAGTTGCTTGTTGAAGGTCATAGGGCAGGCTCGGAATAAAAGTCAGGTCTGTTCAGCCCCTTCTAGTACCCTTTCCACTGGATCACACTAGCTCCCTAGACAGCAGGCCATAGAAGGATTTATAGCTCATCCACCAGGCCAATAGGTACACAAGCATAAAGTTAAAGTATTTATAAACAGCTTTATCACAGATTTCTCTGTAACATAAGGGGAGGATATTATCTCAAATTAAGAATTGTTTCTAAGAGGTTGATCCTGATCCATGCAGATACACACTCCTGTGTGTTGTCTTGAAACCATGTGTACACATGACAGTTGTATAAGATTCACCATCCTAAAGGTTTACGTAGCTGAAACTAAGTGCTAAATCTGACTCACTAATCAGTGGTCACCAGTAAACTCCTAAATTAAAACAGAATAAGGACAAAAGCAAATTTTCATCTTTCTACTCAAATTGCAAAATCCTTATTCCAAAGACCATCTTTAAAAATTGAACCTAACAGTACTCTCAGGAATAGAAAGTTGAACTATGATAGAGCAGCCCCTGCTTGCAAATTTAGCAAAATGTGGATTTAAAACCCAAATCTCAGCAAATTTCATTGATGCACTAGGGAATATTGTGAAACATCATGAAGTAGTATACCAACAATACACAGATGAAGCCAGTTTCTACATCAACTTCATGCCTTGACCATCTCCCAGCTACCCCAGGGTTTGGCAGAGATCAGCACATTGAAACTAAAGAACAAGGTGATGATGGTGAGGAGAAAGAAAAACTTTGAGGAACTCACATTTACAACATTATGCTCCACTGAAGGCATCTGTTTGTAAAGACAGTCTGCAGCCTTGAGGCACTGCTCATAATCATGCCTAATTAGCTTTTTTGCACATGAACACAAGAGGGGCTTGGGTTGAAGCTGCTTTGAGAATTTGGTCCATTATATTTTAAACTTAAACAATTGTCATTTGTTAGCCTTATGCTAGACTATTAAGGGGAATGCAGTGTGGATCTATATTGATTATCTTATGGCAACTTCAGGATGTTGATGGTACTTCATCAGATGGAAAGCTATGTTGATCTTCTGATGTTCCCTCTTCAGTATCTTCATATTTGCAGCAAGTCAGACTTTCTGCCCAGCAGTGAACCATAATCAGACTCAGAGTGCAATCCAGAGAGGTTCATTTCAAGTTTAATGAAAATTTTGACAAGAAACCCATAAAAATATTGGCAATTTTTGCAAAACATTGTAACGTTGTCTCCTGAAAACAGACTGCTTTTGGAGTTCACAGAATGAAGAAATCCAGGGTCTAATTCTCCTTTCAGTTACACTGGTATAAAACAAGAGGAACTATATTAATGAGGAGACTGAGGGCCTACATTTTGTCTTTCATTCAATGGCTGCATTGTTTCTTAAATGAATAAACTGTAACATTCCAAATTAGGGTGACCAGATGTCCCGATTTTATAGGGACAGTCCCGATTTTTGGGTCTTTTTCTTATATAGACTCCTATTACCCCCAGCTTCCGTCCCGATTTTCACATTTGCTGTCTGGTCACACTATTATAAATTCTATCAGAAAATCTCCCCTCAAAAAAGAAAAGATCCAGGGAATTATACTTTTTATGCCATGGAGGGACTCAACTAGAACTTATATCATTATTAGAACTGTGAAACTTTTGAAATATTGAAGATGCCATATCTAAACGTATGAATTTGCTGGGTGACACTGTAGCTTGGCAACATTATGCAACATAGAAACTAATAATCCTGTGCTTTGTATTTATTGGTTCCTAACCTATGCATTTTTATGTTTCAAAGATGAGAAAATCCAGGAAACATTCATATTTATGAAACATCAGGAGAAAGCTACTAAGAGATGGAGAGAATTGAAAATAAGTGAAACCCTATAGCTGAAATTAAAGGTCATGCCCACCGTGCCCAGACCCAGAATGTACAGAACCAGTATTTTATTCCCTGGTGGTTCCTAGAACCCTGAAAGTGCTACCCAGCAATATGTATATCAAGAGAAGCATGTAATACGAAGGACACCTGTAGATTCCTTAATGAGACTAACTTATTTTATAAGGGGGTTGGAACTAGAATTCAGAATGGGTAGCTTGGCACAACAAGCCTGTCTCTTTAATTTAATATCACACTGCTTTCAGCCTTATCTCTGTTCTTTTCTCTACATCATTACTCATTTATACTGTTTACTTTGATGGACTTGGTTGGCAATTTCTTTCATATAATTGTGACTCTGAAAGAAAGAGAGTTCAACTCATATTTCAGTCAAAGAACATTTAAGATATATTTGCCAATATTAGCCTTTTGAGCACTTACTGAGTTTCTGAGTTTATTCTCATTAGAGAAGATGCAATCTCAGTAGCCTTTTCTCAAAATAATATTTTTGAGGCATTCTGTATTGTTACTTTATACTCACTGCAGTGATAATAGATCACCATCTGTTAGAAGGTTTACTTAAGTATATTCAAGATCATATTCAACTACCAGTGCCATATACATCATTACTACTTTTTTCATTTTATCCAGGCATCCTCTTTACCTATTTTACTAGCCAAACTGTAGGTTTTCAGAATTCCACAACATGACATTAATCCCTTCTCTGATTTACATATTTCCCATTAGTATCTGATCTAGGTTTGAGGGTATTGATGCAAGATGTATTATTTGATATCGATCTACATTAAAGCCTGTTTTCCTTTATTAGGCTAGTCACCTAAAATACCCAACTACTCTACCAGCGAGATTGTTAAAGAAAAGGAGCAAAGAAAGGCAGAGAGAAAGATACTAATTCTTAAAAGAGGCTTTAATTTTTAGAAGGACAAACTTTTTTGACAGCACAATTTGTGGGCAAGTAACATAGGGAATTAGTCACATTTTACAGATAGTTTCTCTTTGCCTCGTTACAAAAATAAATACATTAAAAGATACTCAGATACTATGGTGATTGGAGCCAAGTACATTAGATAGCCAACCCTTCAAAAATGTACCCCCTTTATTTATTTATGCACACACACTATGTGTATATACAATACACAATATAGAAACCACTCAACTTTTGCCTCCTCACTTTTGGGGGTTCTTCTTTCCCCATCCCCAATACATAAGCAATCTTTTTTAATGCAGAAAACCACTTAAAATAAAAAAATTAAAACATTGATCCATATCACAGAAATAAATGCTCACATTTACCTAGTTCTGCCAACTCCACAAATGCCAAAGTAATTTGCAGAGTTCACAACCTCAAACTGCATAAGTTTAATGCATCTCTAGCTGATATCTTAACTAGTTGCTCACTTTCTAATGAGTCAGTTGTATACCACACAAGCTCTCTATATCACGGTTCCTTCTGTACTGTAGCCTGCTTGTGAATATGAAACCTTACCAAATGCATTTTGATAATCTGAGGTGCATAATATCCATTGAATTTAGTTTGTAATAGTAATAACACAATAGTAATAACTTGGATGGACTTCAAGAATTCTGTTAAGCAAGACATCTCTTTCCATATAGCAAATCCAAATTGACAGTCTAGGCAAATTATGATGACTATACGCCAGTAACAAAAGAACTGACCCAAACTTTTACTCATAACTCAAAAATGTTTTAGATTGAGGTTTGATTGCCTGTTCTCTGTCATTTTCACATAATTCAGCACACACATCCTGCACCTCAGATAGAAAAATTGCTAAAATACTTTAAGTGAAACTTTGCTCATTGCATTTTCTGCCAGAGAAATTAAAGGCTTAAAAAGAGATGTAGAGGGCCCCGAGGAACTAGAATCCAAAGACGATGGATTTCCTCCACTACATAGCTTGTACTTATCTCTTTCAGTAATCCTATTACCTTGGTTAATTCCTGGGTGAACAACTTTTCTTCTTCCTAGTCAACTCCTGCTCCTATAACCCCTGCTACCACTTCTGCCCTTCTTCAAGCCTGCCCAGGATCTGCCCATTTCTTTAAAAGAGAAAATTTAAGCAATCCCCATCTTGAGCTTCATCCTTCCGCTTCTATTCCCACCCCGTGCTTGCTCTTCTTTCTGTTCTCTCCGGACTCAAAAGCATCTATGTTGAGCTATTCTCCTTTTCCAATCTATTTAGGCATGTATATTATGAAGATCAGCATGGTATCCAAGTGTTTTACCTTCTCCCTTATCCCAGCTGCTGTCCTCCCTTGCTCCAGCATTTACAATCACTTCCTAATATCTGGCTTCCTCCTTTTTCTGCTTTCAAGCATGCTGGTCTCTTTCCTATCCTAAAATGCTCCCTTTAATGGTACAACCCTCTCTAGCTAGCACCTCATTTCCCTCCTTCCTTTTGACATTGGAGGCAAACTTTCAAACACATTGTCTAGTTCTACTGTCTTGAGCTCCTCACTTAACTCCTTCCTCAATACCCTACAATGTCTTTTGACCACGGCATGCCTGAGCCCTGCACTCCAATAAATTTGCCCTTTACAAAGTCACCAATGACCTTTTCTTCAAAGTTTTAAGGACTTTCTCCATCTCTTTCCAAAAACTTCCTCAAAACTCTCTTCTTTTGGCTTCAAAGATTGCATGTTCCCACAGTTCTCTTCCTCCATCTTAATTGTTCCTTTAGTGTTTCCTCCCATGTTGGTCCACCCCATCTCCTTCCATTTCTTTCTGTCATCCTTGGCTTCACTCTCCCTCCCAGGCAGCCCTGTGCCTGGAATGCCTTCCCAGATCCAAACCAATTCATCATGCCACCTACCTCCATGTCTAGCAGAAAAGCTATGGGGGGAAGATCTCTCATGTAGTATTTCCAAAACAGGAAAGAGGCCAGAATTATTCAGATACAAATGGATAGCTCTGGAGGGAAGGCAGCAAGAAAACAGTAGAAATATTTAGGGTTAAGAAATCTTTTTAACCAGGACTCTTTAAACTATAATTTACAGAGTAACATTTCTGCCTCTGAAAAGCAAGGTTTTAAATTTATAGAGCTCTGAGCTCTTAAATTACCTATATCAGAGGAAAAACCAAGTTTTTTTTTAAATCCATAGACAATCATTTGTGTGGATTCAAACACCTATTAAGATACACTCATTTTATATTCTTTGCCTCTCATTCTCTTTGCCTCAATTCTATGATTCTCTTTTGGATTTACAGTAGTTTCGCCTCCTATTTCTTTTTCTACACACACACTAGAAAGATACAATGCCATTTCCAGGCTTCAGAGACAAAGTAATACAACTATCAATTAATGCACGGAGATATTTTTCTACCATGTTCTCTCTAATGCCTCATATGATCCCCAGCTATCCTTCCCTGGGAAGGAGGGACGGCTAGCTCAGTGGTTTGAGCATTAGCCTGATAAACCCAGGGTTGTGAGTTCAATCCTTGAGGGGGCCACTTAGGGATCTGGATACTTGGTCCTGCTATTGAAGGCAGGGGGCTGGACTCAACGACCTTTCAGGGTCCCTTCCCGCTCTATGAGATGGGTATATCTCCATACCCAAATTATAAGATTCTGGAGATTATGTTGACAGTGGAAGAACCATTCCAGTTTCTCTACCCAGCCTGGACCTTTGATGTCACCACACATTTTTTCCATTCTATCTGACAGTCAAACTGCATGAGATGTAGAGGAATGAGTCAAGGTAAGAGGCAAGTCCCATTCAAGAATTTTTCAGTATTTGGATGGGACAATTTCTTACACTTCATGGTAAGAGACAGAAATTTGGTCCTGGTCTGCATGCATGTTGCCTTTATCCATCACTGCACAGCAAACAAATCAAATGGGCCTAGTTCCATTATTTTATGCTGGGATTATTTGGTCATTCCTTGCTTGGTGTCTTGAGGTGAAATTTTGGCCCCACTGAAGTCAAAATTGATTTCATCCATAGCGTCCAGAGTCTTTTTTTCCTAGTTTGATGTCTGTTGTCTTTGATGCTTGCTTCTCTCCTTTTTTTTTTTTTTTCTAGCTAGGGACTTAAGAAAGGAGTTGGGAACTTGTAACTTAAAGGGCCAGTTCTTATATTAAGTCACTTTGATACTCATCTCTCTACCTCGAGACAATGCATTAAACATTGATTACCTGGTCAGCAATCTTCAAATCCAAAGACCCATGCTCCTTGAATTTCAATCTGAACTTTCTACCCACCCCAAAAATCACAATATCTGAGGCAGATATTCTGCAAGTTCTTTGAAAACAAGAATCTATTCTTCATAACCAAGAACTGACATATCATACAGGAGGTTCCCACACCTCCATTATGCTTTAGACTGAAAGTTCTTTTCCAGTGCAGTATATTTCATGACCTTCTTATGGCAATGCTGCAATGGCAGAAGTATTAATATTAGCCTGCCAGTTTATGGAGTATTAATACATGAAAATGTAAAAAGAACTGAAACAATACAGCAATGGAAGGCGAGAACAGTGGGATGGGGACTTGCACCACAGGTTCTGCTAAATGACCTGCCAAGCTTTTTCAGTTACACAGAAATCGAACACAATCCCACAAACCACTGCAGTATCTCACAAGCTGCACCAAAGGGATCCAAACAGCTTTCTGCTGACTGCACTAACCAGTGTGCTTATTCAAGTGCAAAAATTAACATGTTTGTTATGATGCATTACTCATTTTGAATATCTCAGACTCATTCTTTCTGAGCCATTAAAGAAAAAAATCATTTTAAAGTTGAATGGAAGCTACAGCAGACTGCAAATTCTCTATTTCTATGGAGTTTTGCAGTTCAGCACTTAAAGCTTTGGGGGAATTATTTTCTTTTGGGCAGTACTTTAAGATGCACTGCTACATAATCAGTCTACTACTTCAGCCACTTTGTCTCTCGGCAGTGGTTTTAATCTTCTGGGAATTTATTAGCTGCCACAATTGGCCTTGATTTTTCAAATAAAACTGCTCCTTTATAATTCATACTATTATGAATTTCAGTTTCTTCAAAACTTTAATTAAAGGCTGTATGATTTCACATTGTTTTCTGTATCAAGGTTGATTCATATAAATTTTAAGCATTGGAGTTTCTTTTCACTGGATGCAAGTTGTATTATGCTATAGCTCCTGAATTGGAGGTGCTGGATTACTCACTCAAGGCCAGGAATATTTCCAAGTCTTAAATTTATGCAGTCCTCTCATATAAGGAGGAGCCATCAGGGGTTATTATTGTGGTTCAATTATTTTCATAGCCAAAAGGAAAGAATACTTCTGACATGTACGCAAAAGAAGAATTATATTAACAGATTACAAAATGCTGTATTTCAATAATTCAAAAGAATAAAACAATCAGAACACATATGGTTAACATTAGGCAGAAAAGGCATTATAATAACTTGGAAATGCAGCAAGCATTAAATAATTACCCAAGTAGCACTTCCAGGGTCCAGAGGGAGATACAAACTATGGGGTCACAATCGTCTTACCAATTACTTTCCCTAAGAAGTTTTAAGAAGTCCCTAAAGAAACAAACAAAAAGAAAAAAACAAAAATACACATTACAGAGGACCAGGGTCGGCTCCAGCCACCAGCAAAGGAAGCAGGTGCCTGGGGCGGCCAATAGAAAGGGGTGGCAGTGCATCCGTTATTGGGGTGGCACGTCCGGGTCTGCGGCGGTAATTCAGCGGCGGGTCGTTCAGTCCCTCTCCTCCTCTTCGGCAGTACTTCGGCGGCAGCTCAATTGGGTTTCTCTTTTTTCTCTCTTTTTTTTTTTTCCCCTCGCTGCTTGGGGCAGCAAAAAAGCTGGAGCTGGCCCTGCAGAGGACCAATTGATACTGGTGAGAAAATGGAGTAGCCCCTTTGATTTACACTAGTGTAATATGAGAGGACAATTTGCCTAAGAGCATAGGTATGAGAATTGAACTGATTTCAGGCCTCGTCCCCCCCCCGTTTTTTTTTTTTTTAATGGGATCTAATTTCAAACTTCAGGGTAAGTCCCATTTCATATTGGACTATATTGCATCACCTTGAGGAGAAGTAGGAAAGTAGAGCATTTCCACTTTGACAAATAATGATATTCTATCCAAAGGGATGGGAGAGAGAGACCCAAATTTGTTCACTTTTTGAAACATACGATTGTGTTGAAGTGATTCACAGAAAAGCAAAGTGACAATTCAGATGATGTATCTACTACAAACCATTAGTGTCAGGCAGAATAGAAAATATCACATAATTTCCTTAGTGTATTCTGAAATGAGTCCAGACCCATCATTGCAGATGAGCACATGCTTGTCTTTCAGTCCCAAATATTTTCTCCATTTCTATAAGGAAACAGACCTGTTTCCATTATTAATTTTTCTGGAAGTTGAATAGATTTCTGTCTTCATTAATACAGCTCCAGCTGAAAGCAATATATAATTTTTTATTACTAAGATATACACATTTATGTAGAGCACACTTCCTTTCTGACCCATTCTTGCAACCTGAGCAGAATTTACCTATGAATGTATTTGGAAGAGGATATTTGTTTTATTATTAATTATGTAAATTACCACGTAACCTTGGAGACCCAGTCAGGGACCAAGACCCAATTCTGCTAGGTGATGTACAAACTATTCTCCCAAACTCAGGTCTGTCTGAAAGCTAGATCCCCTTCTCCTTGTCAGCAGAGGGAATTTGACAGATGTGAGGACTATTTATGACACTAAACAGAAGCTGGCTGTAATCCAGAGACCTAATCAGAGTGGCTGGATTGCACATCCTATCTCAAAGAGAAGGGAAGACATGGGCCCGACACTTGATAAGGGTGCACTCAGGTGGCTGGAAAAGGGTATCAGAGGGGACAGCCTACTCAGGGGCCGTGACAAGGCCTTTTATTGTTTTAACCCTTTTCCTCTCTGTTGGTTATGTTCTTATTGATAAATAAAACTTTCTTTTGAACAAGCTTTCCTCAGTCACTGTATATTCACACTGGTCACTGGCGAGTTGATAGCAGGACCAAAAACTCAGTTGGACCTCTGAGGACACTGTTGGTGAACAGGGGTTCTGTAACTTGGGGACCCCATTCTCAGAGTGGGAGTGAACTGCGGGGTTCCACAAATAGACATACAAGTGTGAGCCTGTCCCTTGGAATGGGTGGCAACGGGGAGACAAAGCCAAATGGTACAGCTCACCCTGGAACCATATCAACTTCCTAAAAGGGGGATGGAATGATTGGTGAAAACTGACATGAGACACAAAAATTAAAGCTCTAGAAAAAGAATCCATCCACATTCTGATTTTCTACTGAAGAGACAAATTTAAACTGGATAATTGTTAAAAGCAGAATTTGCTTTGTGCGGCTTAAGAGCAGTGCATTGGGAAGTGAAAGGAGCAAGTAGCCCCTGTACTACTGTCTTGAAAAAGAAATAAAACCAGAAGCATCTTCCTGTATCCCAGCCATCAAGTACAATCATAGCAGTTTTCTAGCTAGCTCCTGGGGTATTGCTTAGCTCTTCCACACTCTTTAGAAAGACATTTTCACATCATCTGTCTCTTCCAGTCTACAGGAAATCAAAAGCTCTTTCATAGGATCACCACTGCCTAACATTGAGCAGACTGACAAAGAGGATTTAAATAATCCCATCACCCTCCAGGAGATTAGCAATGCTATAGCTATCCTTTGTGTAGGTAAAGTGCCTGGGGTGGCTGACTTCCCTGCAGAGTTTTTTTTTAAATGCTTCATTGTCAGATTCCTGAGCTGCTGTTATGTATGTTAAGCAGACAAACACTTTAGCTGACAATCCAGTTACTGGCAGGCACATGTATTTTGGATCTGTACAGGAAATGAAAGCCCGTGCTTTGATTGCCAAGGTTATATGTCCAACTTGCTCATACCTCAAGGGTGAAGAATAATAAAATTATTTCCAGGGGCTTAGCAACCCATCTAGGAAAATGCCCATTATACCCGATTCACCCTGACCAGGTGAGTTTCCACAAAAGGAAGTTCTCAGCAGATAAAACCAAGAGACTTCGAAAGTATCTGCATCCTGTACTCCAATCTGGGCAGAGAAGGCTTTTGGAAGCATCAATGGTTCCATTTCAGTTACTTCAAGCTTATTCAGTAATCCCCTTCCATGGGGTTATTCATCTCTCCACACAGTTATCACTCAATTCTGCTGGGTTTTCCCTCCAAAATATCTCCAGAATCTAACTGGATCTCTGTGTTTCCATTGCCAAGACTCTTTGACCAGGCCCTGGTCATTTCTCACCTCAATTACTGAAGCCTCTTCCTCATTTTTCTCTCAAGTCTCCTCAGCCACCTTCAAGATGGGGGGAAACGCAGCCATTGATACAGCCTACCTTGCCTATCCCTTAGCTGCTCCATCCCTTCACACTCTTCGTCAGACCTTTCACATCAAATTTATGTGCTTGCTCCTGCTTCAATGATTGGCACAACTTGAGTCCTACTTACCTTTCTGCTCTCACCTTTTTCCATTACCCTCTTGTCCATTTTGGGTCACACACGTGGCATGGCTAGTCTTACCATAGCTTTGTGTCCTTCACCCATACTTCTGTCCATATATTCTTCCATGCTGCTCCCTATGGCTAGAAACTCCTCCATGAACTAATCCAGTTTACTGCCTCCCTTTCTTTATGACCCTCCTTCAAGCTCACTTTTTACAAAAGACTTACTGCTAGCCCTCAAAGAATGAGTGAATATAAACCTGTAAAATAAAATTGAATAAATATAATATCCCTGTCACACAAGAGAAATATTTCAAAAACCAAAAACTCCTACCATGGTTAACACTAGTTAATCTGCACTAGGGCTCCCAGTGCTATTAACCCCAGTGGAGCTGAACCAGTGTTAACAAAAAGTAGTCCCACCATTTGTAAATTCCCTAACAAAGAAGTCAGGATGGGTCTGGAGAAAGTCTGCTTCACAGCTCCATCTCCTGCTCTTTTTTCAACAAGTGCACTCTGCCTACCCGTTGACAAAGGCAGTATATGTGCAGAAGGGAGGGGCCTAAATATAATCTGCCTACTTGGGGATATGATGCCACCCATTAATTACTCTCCCACCCCATTCAAGAGAGCACTAAGCTGGAACATCTGTCCAGCTGCTGCATGAGTCTAGTACTGGGTACAAGGCCTCTTTCCTCGTAGCACAGCCACAGTTTACAAGATAATATTTTGCCATTACTTCATACCTTGAATAAGGCTTGTTAACTGTGAACCAATCTATATATAAAGCAAAATCAAGAAAACAAAGCATATTTAAGGGCAGAAGTAGGA
The DNA here is from genome assembly GCF_013100865.1 of Trachemys scripta elegans. Lineage (NCBI taxonomy): Eukaryota > Metazoa > Chordata > Testudines > Emydidae > Trachemys > Trachemys scripta. The sequence goes on along the minus strand of NC_048307.1, from coordinate 57,859,403 downwards.
GATGTTAGCTACATAATACAGGTAGTTTGCTGTAATAAATCCCTTTGTAAGTGAACACCGGTCTAGAAGCCTGATTTGTGTTGTCAGAATCATAATTTGTGCTGTCCCAGAGCATGCAGAATTCTTGTGACTGAGACCTAAAAGAAGGTTAATTCAGTCTATGAATAAAATAATCATTGGAGGGAGATAGGCCTAAGAAGTCATCATGGTATTTTGAACATCAGATCCCAAGCAGGCAGAGATTATTGCATTTAGATGAATGAAAGTTCAGTGCCTCTTATCAAAAACCAAGTAATCACTAAAAACTTTTCAGATAGGCTACAGAATGGGACAGGGTGTCGAGGGAACTATATGACAGACAGAAAATACACTAGTCATCGGACAGGTGTAGCTAGTAGACTACCATTGCAATCTAGTGATATTTGATGTTGACACATTATATACCCATATCTATGAACTGTGTTTACCTGATCATAGCTAGATTGTCCTTTATTATATAGTATGCGCATCAGTCACTGTCACCAGATTTAAAAAAAAAAGAAAAAAGGGAGGGTCTTTTTCCAAGTTCAGTGCATATCTACAATCCTGTAACATACTTGGTTTTTCATAGATCTCAGAATACTTCTCTCCTGGTGACCTCTTGCAATTGGGGAACTATCATAACACCATATAGTAGACTCAATATGAATAAAGAAAATGAGGTAGAGGATTGGTTAATTTGTTGGATGATAACTGTACACAGTTCACTCTGCTTTTGAGAAAATCTGGTGTTATCCTGGGCTTGATGCAGAAATTATTGGGTGAGGGTCTATGGACTGTATTATGCAAGAGATCGGAATCATAAGGGTACCTTCTGGCTTTAAAAATCTATGAACCATTCTGGTGCACTGTTTGCTGGAAAGTCCTGAAGCAGTTTCAGTTACTTCGATACATATCATAAAGTAAATGTATATAACCCCACACTGAATATTTAGCATAAGATTAGACTATTACCCCATCACCAATGCCATACAATTTGAAATAGTGTGTTATAAATGAAAATGGCTTGATACTTCTCTTTTTGTAGGCATCATTCATGTAACACACCATTCATTATCTGCTGTACATCACATTTCAAAAGCACACAGTAACAAGACAGTAAAATCTGACTGTCAGATGTACTAAATCACTGCAAGATGACATGGGGCCATTAAGCACAATACTTCAATTTGAGCAGCTAGTGCTTACATCAGTGTAACATTTAAAAAAAAAAAAACAAATGAATTTTGCTTAATATCAATGCTCAACTAGAAGGTGAAATTCAAATACAAAGCTTCAGCAAATGAAATTCTGGCCTGTGGCTCTAAAGCTCAGTTGTAGGTAACATCCATATTTAGCCATCTAAACATGGGGCTTGGTTTTCGGCTGAAATGCAAACCCTTCCCTGCATGGGTGTAGTTTGGGGGGACAGGCATTGCCCCCAAAACTGCAAGCCTGGCTGGAGCTGCCCCCACAAATATAAAAGTCAAACTACCCCTATGCTTCCCTGCCTTAATGAGCTTGCATTTATAATTAATGGTAATTGTAGGTGCTAAGCAACTCTAGGGAGACGGGGGTGGGGTGGAACACCACTTATTGTGTGCCTAATTTTAGGTGCCCAGATTTAAAAAGTGTGAGGCTACGTTCTCTTGTCCCCATTCTTCCTTACCACCCCACAGGTCCTATGAAAACAGAGAAAGGAAGGCTATTCCATCTTTTCAAATCAAATAACCCCTGCATCAGCTCCTATCCACTAAAAAACTTAATTACTCCAGAACACATTTGTCTTATCCACATTTAGACTTCAGACTAATGGAGTATACTGTTTCCAAGATGCATCCTGTCTTTCCTTGGCACATGTACCATCTAATCTATCAGACAGAGAAATGCTGCTATACTTATGAGTGGAACTTGCTTTATTTTTCTATCAGGTGCTTCATAAGTGATCACGCAGATCTGATAGCAAAGTCTACATTGGATGTAATCAACTTATAGTCTCTACTCTACCTTTGGAGTTGCCATAAAAATACTGTAATAAAAAGCAGATCATGTACCTATATTTTTAATGAAAAATGGTCCCCATATTCTGGATTGGTTTTAAAATTAGTTCAAGCCTTTTAGTCAGCATTAAAAACAAAGTTTGATCCCGTAACAAAAGATTCACTAATATCTCTCTGCAAATGTACTGTACTAAAGAAATGCAGTGGTATCCTTTTTTAATGTTAAGTGAAAAGCTTTTCAAAAATATGATCCCGATATCTGATTTTTGTTATGCAACATCAGCAGGATCATTTTCTTTTCCGTCTACCTTGTCATGATTTTATGGTCTTTAACTGAAATGTGTTACTTTTCATCTACTAAATGCTGATTTGTTTTTACTGACGTTAGCAGAAATTGAATGGTGTGAAAGGAAGTACAAACCTCTACCTTTTTTAAAAGTTGCAATATTTCATATTTTGCTCTTTCTATATAAACATGAATTCATCTTACTAGTACCATGTTCCCAGTTTGTTACAATGAATCTGGATAGGTTGAATATAGAAAAAGGAACTTTTGATGTGCTTAGCTCATAGCTAGTCACAGATTATGTAGGCCTCTCCAGTTTGCAAAAATGATTTCAACTAAACTACAGGCATAATAGAATTGATTTTCTAAACTGAAGTGATTTGCTAGCCTGTGACATTTAGCATTAATGACCTAAAGTACGGGTGAAATATTTTTCCACAAATAAATAGCCATTGAACCTAATTTTGCAAGCATTTCCATCATTCTTTAGTGCTAGTCCCAGGATGCAAGGAGTCCATGCAAATTGTCTAGGATTCAGTATCTGTAAGATAGGGTTACCATACGTCCGGATTTTCCCGGACATGTCCGGCTTTTGGGGCTTCAAATCCCCATCCGGGAGGAAATCCCAAAAAGCCGGACATGTCCGGGAAAATAGGGAGTGAAGGGCTGGCGGTGCTCGGCCGGGGGCTGGAGCCGCTGAGGCCAGCGGTGCTCGGCCGGGGGCCAGGGCCACCTCCTCGTGCCCGCCTCCTCGCGCCCCCCAGCCCCAGCTTACTTGCTGCCTGCCTGCTTCAGGCTTCCCATGAATCAAATGTTCGTGGGAAGCAGCGGAGTTGGGGCGGGGCCAGGGGCGGAGTTGGGCGGGGCAGGGGCCCGTGGAGTGTCCTCTTTTTGGACACTTAAAATATGGTAACCCTACTGTATGAGAGGAAATCATTAAATTTCTTATTTAATACCCATTGACATTAATGAAAGGACTTCAGTTCCCAAGCGCAGCAAAAAAATAAACTGGTTAAATTTTTACCAAGTTTAGTTGGATGGAGGGGAGTTAGCAGGCTTTTGACAGAAAAAGTAAACTGAAAGCAAAGACCAGCAGCTCTAGTTATACAAATATAGTGTAATCATGTAATCTCCTTGAGTGGAAGGCCCCCCCTTTGGTTTCAATGGGAGGTGCACATATGGAAGGACAGTAAAATACTACTAATTAAAGGTATATTTTATAGCAGTTGTGTTGACTTGAAAATCAGGAAAACCTAAGTGCTTTGACTCAATTCATCCTAAGAGTAACAACCTCTGAAGTTATTGGAGTTATACCAGGAAATAATTTGGTCTTGGATGTAAACCTCAAATAAGAGAAGACATGCAAATGTAGATGGAGCAGAAAAAGGATCTGCATATTATGACAGAATAATAGACTACATAGGGAAAATCCGGACCCTTCTTCCATGACTGTAGTTAGTCTACTACAATGGAACTGGTACTATACTGCTATGGGAGGATGGAGGTGGGAAGATTTGAGGTGTCCACACATTGGTCAGACTCTGGTTATTTGGGCTTGGTGCAGGGGACAAGTTTTATCCTATATAAAATGATGTGATGCATTAGGGGAAAAGTCACCTTTCAAATTATTAGACTGGATTAAGATTTAAATATTGTCCTCTCTGCAGGCACATACCTTTCATTGACTTCACTGGATATTCCATACATAAGAGGGAGAGCAGAACATTGAAGTCAAAATCCAATTTCCATATCAGAAAGAATTCCCTTCTTAGAGTCAAACCTAGAAAACTGTGGTAAGATTTCAAAGGCATTACCACCTGTCACTCACTAGACATTCTGCTGACACATCCCATTTAGTGCTTTTCTCCATAAAGGTAATTAAATATGTCCTTTATACACAACAAACAAACAAACAATGAAACCTTCAGAAGTGTTGAGAAGCGAGGCACAACACAGGAGAAAATACTGGGAGGGGTTTTCCTCATTATTTTATCCATCACTTTAGTTGCCCAACAAGTACAGCCCATAAAAACTCGAAGGTGTGAAGCATCCCTGGATCCCACCATTTAATGTTGGCTATTTTTATGCTGTTTTCCGCAGAATAGCAGCTTTCATTTCACAAACAAGTTAGAAGTGCAACTGGGGCTCCTACTAACATCAGGCCCCCATCTTATTAGACAAATTCTCTGCCCTTTGCCATTTAAACAGTTGAGGTAGAAAAAGCGGTTTTACATCTGGGAAATGGAAACAGCATGGAGAAGAAGTGAGCTGTAGTCCACGAAAGCTTATGCTCTAATAAATTTGTTAGTCTCTAAGGTGCCACAAGTACTCCTGTTCTTTTTGTGGATACAGACTAACACGGCTGCTACTCTGAAACCTAGCATGGAGAAGGTAAGAGACTTGCCCAGGATCACACCAAAAGTTTGTGGCAGGGCTGGGATCTCCTGAGTCCCCGTCCAGTGTCTTAATCACAAATCCACCCTTCCTCTTGTTCATAGCTAGTTATTTCCCTTACAGAAATAACCTACCATTGCTCTGAAAACCAAACTAGTAGAATAGCAGATCCAATAGACAATAGCAGCAACAAACAAATGCACCATAACCCTTTCCTCTTTGCATGAGGTTTTAAACTTTCGGTCAGTGGTGGGCATTTGCCAGTAAATGGCATTAACTACACAAGGAAGTTTAAAAAAAAAATTAGCTGCAATTGAACTGACCAACAAGCAACAAAAGAACAGTTTCACTGTCAAGAGCTGCAGATCTATTGCTGCCAACTGGAAGGAAGTTGTCAGAATGTCCTTTGAAAAACAGAGATGTCATGTCTGGAGACAAAGAAGTATTTCAAAATGAATAATTTAATCAAGGAATATCACTTCTTTCTGTTCGTACATTGTCCACTATGATGAATTACTTGAAGTTATTATAAACAATTTCTGCAAGTACTACTTGGTCTGGAGGATGCTTACAAAATATATTGCAACTATTTGATCAAAAAAATTCCATATGCGAGTTGTGTAGGTTTATTTTATTTAGAGAACTAGGTCACAGGTAGCTTTAGACATGTAAGAGGAAAGTTTCACATTAATCATCTTAACACTGAAGAAAATTAGTATAGATGTATCTTCACACGTGCAAATTATCACCTTTCGCTAGACATGATATTTCTGCCAGAGAAGGCAGTGTTAATAGAAAGATCTGTTATTCATGCCCCCTTCCTTCTCCAACCTCAGTCCAACCAGGTTTTATTTCATTGCCCGGTCTTACCTTACATTAGATCTTGGAGGTGGGGAGGGAAATAATCTCAGTGGAATTTACTACCAGTTTTTGTAGGTCTGATTTTGCTGCTGTTGCACAGCATATTAGAAACAAAAATCTGTCTATCAAGATAGTAAATTTTTTGAATGTATGCATTTGTAGTTGTTAGATCAACACATTTATTCTGTCTTTAAAACATTTGTATTTTACATAGTTCCCTTACTAGGGTGACATTTTTCATTACCCTTATCTCCTCTGAAGATATATTCTCTTTTGATCCCCATTTTTATTTTGTAGTTTAAAAGGGAGTTTTGTCATGTTAAATGATTCCTTTTGTCATTTGAGGCTCCTATGCCCATTCCCTTTGAGTAGGTTAAGCCTTGGCAATAGATAGATAAGCGTTTAGGGAACAGCAGTAATGTGCCTATTGTTAGTTGCAGCAACATGAGAAATGTGTCATTTCTTCATGCTTTTAACTCTCAGCTCCCAGCACTCAATACTTTTCACCGTTTGTCTGTCTGAAGCAAGTCTGCCTTTCACTGAACTTTGGATTAAGGGATTCATTCAATAGATTTCTATGCAATCAAAATTACCCTCTCTGAAATTCCAAGTTTTAAAGAAATAAGCCTGTTAAAAATCCCTGAAATAGCTTCTATTAAAATAAATATGGGCCAGATTCTACAATCCAACCAAACTGCACATAGTACAGGTTGAGGTTGGAGTGATATAAGGGTGCTGTCAAGCTCAGTGCAGGGATGGTCCTCTAGCATAAATTATAGTAGCCACAGGATGTTCTAACTCATGCCAGCTGCTAGTGTCCCTGTTTATTACCAGGTGCCCCAAACCATACTCAGGTATTTGCAAAGCATAGGAACATTCAAGCCACAGCCCTTTTCTGCCAGCCACATCCCTTACGCTGCTTCCCTCAGTTTTGTCAGCATAAGACATTTCCATTGTCTCCATGTTTTTGGAGGATCCTTTTTGCACTAAGGATATACTCACAGGGCTGGATATGCCTGGCCCTATCAGCAGAATCTGTACTGCACCAGAGAATTTGACCCCTGATTTTCCAAAGTTGAAAGTTTATACACCTTACATATATTTAACCCAAAGAACTAATGGTATAAAATGGTCATTAGCAGAGAGAGCTAAAGCTGACCCGATTGCATTGCATCTAGAGTTTAGTTGACATTTTTCAGAACAGCATTTTTAAGAATTTCCATTTGTACAGTACATTTGCTAATCCTCCTGTATTTCCTGGTCAAGGAAATGTACCATGCCCTTTTTTCATTATTATTATTTTTTTTAAATATATATAGCATGCAATTTTAAGTAATCCAGTGGCATCGCTGAAATATTTTGCAGCCTCACAAGTTAGTTTTTTTTCCAGTAAGAACTGATTTTTGTCAAACAGTACTTGGTGGCAGAACACAATGAGGAATTTATGCAGAATGTGAGACAAACTGGTCTTGGATTATGCAAAAAGCAACTTTTGCGAGCTCAAAAAACAGCCACTGTAATTAAAAACATCAAATATCAAGACGTGTTTCTTACCTTTGGAATTTGCAGACATCCTGAACAAGCAGAAAATGTAGAGTTTTCCTTAAGTATAATGTATAGAAATCCAGCTGCTTTGTACCCGGGAGATAAGGTTCACAGGCATTTACCCAATACCAGTGTGGTTTCCATAGGTAGGGCACTTGTATTCCATTTCACTCCCTTTGAAGCACAGGATGTTGTTTGAATGCAAATTCCTTCCCAGAACAAATAGAATGTTATTGTCACTGAGTGATGAACCTGGGTCGAGGGGGTGCCATTAGTAACCTACACTCTATTTTCCTGAGCGTAGTCCATGAAACAATGAACCTAAAAGGGAGATTGTAATTTAAAATTAGAACCATTTAGTGCCTGCTCCATTCTTAGTATGCCATCATCATGAAAACTTTTCCCACAGCTTGCAGAAGGAAATTTTAAAGGCCCAGATTTTCAAAAACAGAAGCCTAAGTCAGGGTCTTAACTGTGATCAGATTTTCAAGTATTTAAGAGCTCCTAGTGAGGTCAAACAAGAGCTGTTGTGAGATCACTAAAGTAGATCACTACTTCTGAAAATCAGGTTATTTTTTGAGGTGTCCAACTACAAATTGAGAAGTCTTAGTTTATACTAACTTTCAGATGTTATGGAAAACCATAGTCTAAATATTTTTAATTGTGAGATTTTCCTGGCAATGACCATAATTAATACATCTACCACAGAAGTGAGGAAAGAGAATCAAGATGCTTGCTTACATTGGGCTAGATTGTGCCTTGTAGTAAAGCTGTGAACCAAGGGGCAGTGCAGAGGCATTCCAACCCCAGGAAATATTGTGTCTTGATGGGGAGTAATTTGCTTCTACCTTTACACCTTCTACTACATGGCCATCTAGCTCCAGTGGCTGATAAGAGAGGTGACAGAACCAAGGTTCTATCTTACTCCCAATCCACCCCATCCCTTCCTGCCTACTTGCTCAAGAGGGAGGAAAATGGGAAAGTTGTGTGTGAAGAGAGGATCTCTGGCACAGCCCCTCTGCTTTTCCAAATGCCCAGAGCCACAATCTAAAGTAGATTTTGTCCAGTGGGGAGAAAATGGGGTAGGGAAACAGTTCTGCCCCTTATGGCTAGATTTCTAAATTAGGATGATTAGAGACTGTACCTTGAAGATCACTGACATTGTTTAAGATGTTTATCAGGGTATAAACATGATATGATTTCTATCAAACCACCAAAATCAGCATCCTCTCCTGACTAAAAATGATTGTGTACTGCAAATGAAAGATATGGCCAATAAAAAGAACTGATAAAAATTAAACCCTTTGCTGTCTGTTTTAAGTCACTAACATTTAAAATAAATTGCTGTTTTCAGTACAGTAAATCACGAGGGTTGCTTTAAAGAAATTTAGTTTTTGGTATATCACAGCAGCTGCCAATTGTAGACTACTTACTATAAATAACAAACTTTCAATTTTACTATGCAATAAATATAAACACTGAAACTACATTTTCCATGCATTTTAACTAAGTAATGCCATACATCAGTCAGAGTAGAATCATCTACAGAAAAATCCAACCCTTTTAAGAAACGCAGAATGTGTAAAAGTCCAGAAACAATTCCATTTATTGCTAAAAATACTTCCTCTCAACCTATTTGTGCAGATCTGAGTTCAGATTTCTTTGTCTCCCCTTTCTCTCTCCTTTGTCCTGGACTACTATACTCAGACCCTGGCAGATACTGTAAAGTAAAGGAGGAACATATTTTTGTTCTGTTTTGTTTTTTAAACCAGGCCACTAACCACCCTTATATTGGTGTAAATTTGGCAAATCCGTTAAACCTAAATTTACATTAACAACCCATTTATTTTTATTTTTATTTTTTTAAAACAGACCTGATAATGTTCAGGTCTGAATATTACAGTGCTCTTTGCCTCAGCCTACACAATCCACTATGGTGGTGCAAGTTGCAAGCATGAATCAGTGACATAATTGCTTCAGATCATACGCTATTTATTGATAAAAGGTTTACAGTTTACTTTTTAAAAAAATGAAATTCTTTTTCTAGCTGAACTGTTCTTCATCTCTGCATTCATCTGCACTAATTGCCCTTTATTATTGCTGCTTTTTGACTTTTACTAGTGGCTTTGATTTCTAGAACAATCTTTTAGAAACAGCTCCAGCAACTAATCATTAGTCTGATTTTCTAAGAGGGGCATTCTGACTTTTAAAAATAAGTCTTTCTTGCCGTGCAGCAACTGCTTAATGTTTCCCTCTCAAAAAGATGGTTACTAAAAAGCAAGATTGTTATATAAAGTCAACTATATAGAAGACAGGGGTCAAAAATGAAAAGTGTTACAATACACTGTTCAGGAGAGATGGTTTAAAAATATGGGGTAGCGGGGTGACAAGGAGTTGCTTACAACAGTGGTTCTCAACCAGGAGTCCAGGGCCCACTGGGGGGCTGCGAGCAGGTTTCAGGGGGTCCACCAAGCAGGGCTGGCATTAGACTTGCTGAGGCCCAGGGCAGAAAGCTGAAGCCCCACCTCCCGGGGCTAAAGTCCAGGGCTCCAAGCCAAAGCCTGAGCAACTTAGCTTTGCAGGTCCCCCTGAGGCATGAGGCCCCAAGCAACTGCCCTGCTTGCTAGCCCCTAACCCTGGCCCTTGCTTTTATATGCAGAAAAACAGTTGTTGTGGCACAGGTGGGCCCTGAAGTTTTTATACCATGCGGGGGGGGGGGGGGGGGGGGGGGGAAAAAGAGGGGGCTTCAAAAAGAAAAGGGCTGAGAACCCCTTCCCTACAAGACCATTCAGTTTTCGACCAGCTACTATAAAATCCATGATTCAGGTGGCCTGTACTCCTACGCCAACTGAAGTGGGAGAAAGGGGGAGGTAACACGTCTAAGAACGCCAGTGACTAATGTCTCATTCTTTACCAACGGATCAATTTAGCCCTGATACCGCTAAGAAGGGCTAACTGGAGCTCATTATTTACCAGCTAGTGTAATGAACATTTAAGTACTTTTAACAACATAATGAGGAGGTCTGTCAGAGGAAAGAATTCACATGAGACCAGCTTCCATTTTGCTTGCTCAAAGCCTCAGTACTCAAAACTGATGTCCTTGTCTGTACATTTTATTCTCTCTATATATTTTTAAATAGAAACAAGATTAAACTAAAAGGAGCTCATATACATATTTATCTTCCACCAAAGCATGAAGAAAACATCAAACATGCTTTTACAGCCAGACAAATTAAAAGGAAAAAATAAATATCTGCAAATTCTTGCAAACTCCCTATTACTATTCTCTCGATTGCTCATTATTAAACAGATCTGTATGCCAGGGGTGTAGGAGAGGAGCTCGCCTCTGGAGCCAGACTCCTTTCACTTTGTTCTTACCTTTCCCTAGAGGAGTTCTTCCTCTCTACAAACCAGGTTCTCTTGCCTGATTCCAGCCCCTTTGTGCTAGAGCCAGGCATTTTACTTTCCAGCATGTAGCAAATTTACCAATAAATAAATAGACAAATAAATAAAAATTTCCATAGGGGAGGCACAAAAACTTCATGGTTCAGGTCAAATTTAGCATATAGTTTCAGCCAGAAAAAAAATTCAGGCTATCAAAACATTTTGTTTTAATACTTTTTCAACAAACTGTTTAGACATTTCATTACAAAACTACATACACATTGCATTTAACCTGAACATTTTTTTCCTTTTTCGCAAGAAAAGAAAAAGTTTTAAAAAAATCAGTTTCAGTTTGACTAGCTTATTTTTCAACTGAACCAAAACAATTTAATATTTGCTCAGCTCTAATTGGTACTGCTAGAGCGGAGTAGAGGCCCAGCTCTTCTATGCTGTTTAGGTGTTTAAGTGGCTAGAATCTGGCTGCAGGTGCCCATTCAAAAGTGGCCATGATGAGAGAATGGGAACTCAGATGATATAAATGTGCTGAAACTGATTCCTATCCCAACCACCTCCAGGACATTTCAGCAGAAGAAGGTCAGAGTGCAGCTCTGCTTCTCCAATTCACAGGACACATAGCCAGCTGTCATAAGCTATTGCCTATTGGAGCCTGGAGGCCGCAATGCATGAAACAGAGCATGTATAATCCCTCAGCTGTGGATGGGACAGCATAATAGCTTTGCACCTGTAATAGTTACAGATAGCTTGAGAGGAGAGGCTCCTATTTCACTGCTTAAGAATTGTGTGAAATTCACCATTGTTGCTTCACAAGCAACAGAACCATTTCACAAAAAGTTGTGACACTTTTCACGTCTGACATATGGGGGAAACCGAACATGTGGTTCAGCAGCTGACATCCTTTATTTTATCCAGGGATTAGAATAGGATCGCCATTTTTACTTGTAACTTTAGGATTGGAACCCAGCACCAGAAAGACACAATAAAAAAAAAAAGAAAAAACCACAAACATCCCCACTTGACTGTCCAGGGCACCTAGTTTCCTTTCAGACCCTCCTTCCAGAAGCACACCCACACTGGCCAATGCAAAGAGCAACACATGGACTAGTTATCTTTGAACATCACTATATTCTTCAAACAGAATCCCACTATGGTGAAGTAGGACAGGATCTCTTTCCACATCTGTAGCTTTATGTAGGAAGCCCTTCAAGACATCAGTAGCACTGCATAGGAGCAAATCATGGTTGACATCTGCCTCAGCCTGATAATTCCTTGTCCTTCTTTCATATTCAAGGATCCCCAGGATGACTTCTGACCCATAATCTGAGGTTTTCAGTGCTACCAGTCAGGAAGTTTTCTTTAGGTAGCAGCAGAAGTATCTGCTGAGGAGATGACCCCTTTGTTCCTCTAAAACGTAAGTTTACTGAGGGTTTTAACATATGAGACGGCTTTAGAGGGATTGATTTTTTTCCTTGGTAAACTGCATTGCTTTTTAGATATTTACTTGCAGATTACCTGCTTGCCTCTGTCTCACCTGGGTGTTCCAAGGCTTCACTAACTGATGTTTGTTTAATGTTTCAGGGTCCTCACACAGAGGGAGCACTTACTGTTATTGCTATTCATTACAGAACCTATTACACCTACCAAGTGAAATATCCACTTTTGCTATGAGCATTTAAGAAAACTATGGGGAAAAACCTGCATTTTCTGAGCTGGTGTGCTTCTGAGAAATCGCTGTGTTTCTGAGCAGAGTTTCAAAACTAATACAGGGTAATACTTGTCACATAATGTAGTTAGCAGTTGCTTTTATTACTTCAAGTCAGAGGGTGCTGCCATACCCCTAGGGTAGCACCCCTGCACTCCATGTGTAAGCAATTGCAGAACTAGGGGCCTAGTGCAGCTATTGTGGCACAGAGGGGGCAAGGCCATGTTCTCACACCTCCCTACACCCCAGAAACAACAACAACCCCAGAGTCACTAATCTCAAAAGGCACCAAGATTGATTTCCAGAGTAAAAAAGATTTATTTAAACAAACTCTGGATGTAACACAAAATTCTCATTGCTCTGAGGCTATATTTTCTAGTAAATATAGACTTATGTTTAAATAAATTGAGCCAACCATTACCCATGACATAAGGCATGTCATGCTTGGCTGATGGAGTGATAGTCTTCCAAGGACAGCTGGTGATTAGCAAGTCCCCTTGATTGGTAAGATATTTGATGCATTTTACAGTATAGACCCACTGTAAAGTACACAGTGTGACCTGAAGGTCTTCATTAGGGACCCGATACAAAACCTTTGATTGCATTAAAATTTCAGGACTCTTAATAAGGCACCATGATCCTATTATCCTTTACATTTATTCTGCCAAACTGCACCCTTTCATAGCAAGAGCTGTGATGTTTTTATATCAGGTATTTTATTTTTCACCCGCTCCTCCTGACTTTGTGGAATAATATTTTTAGAAAAGAAAATGAGAGCAATCAGGGAAGATGATTAATCAACCTTGTAACAAGTATGTTGGAAAATTGAATTATCTAATTACTGTTGTAGCATTGCTGAAAGTAACAAGGCAAGAAGTCACGGATTCATTAGACTGTATTACTAAGCTTGAAGACCACCGCAGTTGCCATGGAGTACAGAGAGGAAGCGATCTAATCAGACTAATTTCTATCTCTATATCCGATTTCCCTCCACGCACCCATTCTGGAATCACAATTGGCTTACCGGATACACACAGGACAACCAGCATGGTCAGCTAACCAGAAGCTCTGGCAGGGCAGAATTTAACAATTTCTCTCCTAGAAATAAAATCTAACTTATTTTGATCAAAGAAAGATGCCCCTTTCCACCCATTGGAAATAAGGTGCATGAGGCCTGATGCTCCCCTCCCACATATGGTGTCCAGAAGAGGTGGAAGCAAAAGTAAGTAAATGAGAATCAGGGACCACAGAAGGGGAACATAAACATCTAAAGAATGAGCCCTGATCACTGAGAGATTGAGAGTCCCCGATCTACCCCTCATCCCACCCAGCTGGGACCTTGCTGTCATGAAGACGACAAACATGCCAGGCTGGAGGGCAGCCACTCTCTATACCACATTCTCTCAGGACCAGAAACTCCCACAGAGTCATTTGCAGCTTCTACTACACTGCTGCAGAAGGCATTGAGAGACATGATACACAAACTAAGAGTCCACAGTACCCAGGGTGGCAGGTTTGTATAATTTTTGGTGGTGCCCAGAATGGGTCCAAGTCCCACTCCCGCCCCATACTTGCCTTGTAAGTGATATATATATTTTTAAAATAATATAAAAATGGACTGGAAGAGGGCAGAGGGTTGGGGTGTGTGTGGGGGGGTGATGGCTCTGGCTGGGGGTGCGGGCTATGGGGATGAAGAGTTTGGGATGCAGGCAGGCTACCATAGGGCTGGGGCCAGAGAGGAGAACTCCACAATTCCTCCAGCCCCTTCCCCCCCAGCACCACACTCACCCGGCACCGTCACTGCATGTGCTTCTAGGGGCCGGGCCCCTCTCAGGTCTGGGAAACCCCCTCGCCTCCCGTGTGGTGGGTGCCAAGGGCGGGAGGGCTGCCATCATGTGTGTATGCCTCCACAGCCACCACCTCAGCCTGCCGCTGGCACCGCTCCCTTTTGTAGCCAGCAGCAGCTGGCGAGGGAGCACAACGCAGAACGGCAGGGCAACCTCCCACTGCCCAGGGCACAGGCAGGGACGCTCTGGGGGGGAGGCGCGCGGGGGCAGCAGGCGGGGCCAGGGGACAGATCCGGCCCCGCCGCCCCTGCAAAGTACAGCTTAGGTCCAGGTAGTTAATGCTGAATGGTGCTTTGGAGATGTCCTACATATAGTGATTGCTCTAGGTATACTACACTTCTTTAACAGAAAACTAGTAAATGGTTATGAACTCTAAGTGCAACTCACACTGAGAAGGATTAATTTTTGTAGGAGATTTGCAGCACTCTTTACTCTGTTAAAAGTGCTGACGTGTAAATGGAACAGCTGAAGTAAGCTTATATGAACAAGAAAGTGAAACAAAATGATTTCAGAAAGTGCTATTCAGCCCAGGTCGAGGAAAAGCCACACACAAAACGGCTTTTAAACAAACAAATCATGACTATTTAGCTTACATGACAGCTAAAGTCCTCCATTAAGTGAACAAACAGCAGACTACTCACTTCGGATTTGATATAAAAAGAAATTTCTGGCACATACCAACTTTCTTGAGGAAAAGGTGGTTGGTTGGTTGGGTTTTTTTGGTATGGCTCAGAACACCTGGTGGGTGATTGTTAAATTAGCATAATTAGCCTCCAATTAAAACCCATTACATTTTCACCTGTTCCACTTGCAATGCCTGGAGTTTCTAGATTGTGCAATTAGCTTCCTCCAATTTACCCCTCACTGGCAGGTCATAGGGAAGCAAACACACTATTAAATAATTAACCCTTTGTCTGCCAGTTTTCCAGGCTCCCACCTCCACTAGCATTAGAAATTTCCTTTATGAGCTCACTGGGAGAAGAATGAATATTGTACCTTTACATCCTTATCTGAGACAGCTAATACAAGGCACATACAACTTGATATCCTATACGTTCATCTCTAGACTGAAATATTCAGGTTGTGGCATCACAAATTCTCACCTTTAGAAGGAAAAAGCAGACTGTGTGCTATGTCATCCTTTACAGAAACTAAACAGGCCGCTGCTGACAGAATGTTACATTTCTTTGTACAAGGAAAAAACAAAAAGTTGGATAATTTTTCACTTTAAAACATTTTGTATATGAAGTCATTGAGCCTGCCCTCCCTCCCTTAGCATCATGGTCCAAGCAAAGCCTTTAGTAAGGAAATTACTGATTTAGAATCAATCTCAGATGTTAAGGCTAGAAGGCACTATCATGACCATCTAGTCTGACTTCTGCACTTTGCAGGCCAGAGAAACTCATCCACGCACTCCTGAAATAGACCCATAACCTCTGGCTGAGTTACTGAAATCCTCAAATTGTGATTTAAATACTTCAAGTTACAGTACATCCACCATTTACACTAGTTTAAACTTGCAAGTGACCCATACTTCATGCTGCAGTGGAAGGTGAAAAACCCCAGGGTCTGTCTGTGCTAATCTGCCCCAGGGAAAAAATCCTTCCTGATCCTAAATATGGTGGTCAGTTAGACCCTGAGCATGTGGGAAAGACCCACCAGCCAGAAACCTGGAAAAATATTTTCTGTAGAAACTGTCAAAGCCCACCCCATCTAGTGTTCCATCACCAGTCATTGGAGATATTTGCTAATAACAGTCAAAGGTTGGCTACATGCAATTATAGGCAGTCTTATCATACCATCCCCTCCATAAACTTATCAAGCTCATTCTTGAAGCCAGTTAGGTTTTTTGCCCCCAATGCTCCCCTTGGAATGCTGTTCCAAAACTTTACTCCTCTGATGGTTAGAAACCCTCGCCTAATTTCAAGCCTAAACTTGTTGGTGGCCAGTTTATATTCATTTGTTCTTGGTGCTTAACTTAAATTAGCTCCTATCCCTCCCTGGTATTTATCCACCTGATATATTTATAGAGAGCAATCAGATCTCCCCTCGGCCTTCTTTTGGTTAGGTTCAATAAGCAAGCTCTTTGAGTCTCCTTTCATTAAGTAGGATTTTCATTCCTTGGCTCATCCTAGTAGCCCTTCTCTGCATCTGTTCCAGTTTGAATTCATCTTTCTTAAACGTAGGAGATCAGAACTGCACACAATATTCCAGATGAGGTCTCACCAGTGCCTTGTATAATGGTACTAACACTTCCCTAACTCTATTGGAAATACCTTGCCTGATGCATTCTAGGACTGCATTAGCCTTTTTCATGGCTACATCATATTGGTGGCTCATAGTCATCCTGGGATCAACCAATACACCCAGGTCTTTCTCTTCCTGTCACTTCCAACTGATAAATCCCCAGCTTTTTATAACAAGAATTCTTGTGCATGACCTTGCACTTTGCACTATTAAATTTCATCCCATTTCTATTACTCCAGTTTTCAAGGTCATCCAGATCAACTTGTATGATATTCCAGTCCTCCTCTGTATTGGCAATACCTCCCAAATTTGTGTCATCCACAAAGTTTATTAGAATAGTTCCACTTTTTGTGCTAAGAACATTAATAAAAATGTTACATAAGATTGGTCCCAAGACTGATCCACTAGTAACCTCCTTCCATCCTGACAGTTCACCTTTCAGTATGACCCGCTGTAGTCTCTCCTTTAACCAGCTCCTTATCCAGCTTTCAGTTCTCATATTAATCACCATCTTCTCCAATTTAACTAATAATTTCCTATGTGGGACTGTATCAAATGCCTTACTGAAATCCAGATATATTAGATCTATTGCATTTCCTTTGTCTAAAACAAGAGTTATCGTTTCAAAGAAGGAGATCAGGTTGGCTTGGCACAATCTACATTTTGTAAAACCATGTTGTATTTTATCCCAATTACCATTTAAATTTATGTCCTTAACTACTTTCTCTTTCAAAATATGTTTATCCCCTTTACCAATTCCCTCTCCCACAAATATGCAGCAGCTGAGGCCATCATAGTATTTATATGAAGTACAGGCATTTATTTCTATGAATAGGAATAACATCTGAACTTGTACTAGCCAGTACAGAGAAGAGGGGATAGAGGTCCAGGTCCTCAGAGGTATTTAGGTGCCTAACTCCCACTGAAATCAATAGGAGTTTGGTGCCTAAATATCTTTGAGGATATGGATTGGGGGGCCTAATCCTGCAACCATTATTTCCACATTTGATGATATGTTTACTTACAATATATATTATTCATCCACTAGGTGTCTCTGTGTATTGTAAAGAGCATAGCATCAGTAGTATCGGTACGGTAAATAAGGTCTGGATGTGTGAGGGTGGATTGGTCCTATAATTGTCATGCTTCAAGGCGCTTTGAATCAAGAAGATCTTTCCTCTCACATGATAATTTTGCATGAGCAAGGTGCATTATTGGATTCTACCAGATTATCAGAATCTACCATTCCTTTCTTCAAGGATAGCAAGGCCCACAGTATGTAACCTGCTGCACCTTAACAAAAGAAGAGAATATGTAATATCTAATAATTCAGCAAAACAATTATTGCTGAATATTCACCTTTCATCTATTACTCTCAGTGACCACAACATGCTGAATTAATTCCTTGTCATTTGGTTTTGAACTTCAGGCATTTCATTTAATTGGAAAGGTAATCTAGGTCTGCAAATCAAAAAAATAAAGAAAAATAAGTTTCTCTTGCTGATGGAATACAATTTGTGTGCTGATTTTCACACACTACATCAGGAGGGCTCAAAACTATTCATTAAATAATAAAGAGGTACTCTTTACCTACACTACACTACATTTATTCCCTTATTAGCTGTTTCCTGGATTGGAGTTTCACCTTTGTGATGTTACTAATATATAACACAAGGATGCAAAGAAACAAAAGCATTCACTTATTTCTTATTTGCTGCCCTACATGTGAAGATGTTTCCAGATCTATTAGTATTTAGTACAATGAACAAAACCATGAATAAGAAATGTAGCTGTAGGGCAGTGTTTCCCAAACTTGGGACGCTGCTTGTGTAGGGAAAGCCCCTGGTGGGCCGGACCAGTTTGTTTACCTGTTCTGTCTGCAGGTCCACCAGATCGCAGCTCCTACTGACCGCGGTTCGCTGCTCCAGGCCAATGGGAGCTGCTGGAAGCGGCGCGGGCCGAGGGACATGCTGGCCGCCACTTCCAACAGCTCCCATTGGCCTGGAGCAGCAAACCGCGGCCAGTGGGAGCCGTGATTGGCCAAACCTGCGGACACAGCGGGTAAATAAATTGGCCCAGCCCACCAGGGGATTTCCCTACACAAGCAGCATCCCAAGTTTGGGAAACACTGCTGTAGGGCATCACTTGGAGTATGGAATTAAAAGTGAAAAATCAAGAATGCAGTGTGATCTGGCTTTCATCTTCACTGGGGCAATGAATTACACTGCCAGATAGGCTTGCCTTACAAATCACTTATCTGGTTCCACTCAGATAGAGGCTGCCTGGGACTATAATAGTATGCATGTGTACAAATAGGGCAGTATTTTGAAAAAAATGTTTTTAAAAGGAAGCAAACTCCCATGTTAAGGCAACATGGAGAATTTGTTGTGATAACAGAAAAGATTAAAAATCTGAACTGAAATTCCACCTTTATAAATAAAGAACAACTATCTGATGGTTTTTTGGTGGGCTGTGAAAATCACTTGGGTGATCAGAGTCCACTAGCAGCTTGACATGTGTTCCCTGTCACAAAAAAACACTTTCTAATCAGGACCTGTGAAAGGGATCTTAGCATAGAAGTTGGGAACATCATAGACATTGGAGACAGAATGGAGCTTGGTTTCTCCCTTTTTGGGGTGAGATAGCATACAGTAATCAACATAATAACTGGCAAATCCATTCTTCCACTTTCAAACAGTAGAAACATAGGCAAAACTCTCCAAAGCGAATGTTGTGCCAATATTTAAAAAGGGCTCAGGAGATGACAGGAAAATGTATAGACTGACATTGATCCTGGCCAAGATAATAGAGTGGCAGGACTTAATTAATACAGAATTAGAGGAGGGTAATATAATTAATGCCAATCAAAATGGGTTTACAGAAAATAGATGGGATAGGGGGAGCCTATACAAGAAGGATGAGCACCACCTAAACCAAAGTGGATCCAGACTGCTGGCACTTAACATTAAAAAGGTTGCAGAGCAGTTTTTAAACTAAGAGATGGGGGAAAGCTGATTGCAGCAGAGGAGCACGTGGATTGGACAGAGACATCTCTTAGAGGAGAATCTATTGATAGAGATTCTCTAGGTTTTAGTCAGGAGGAGAGGATGGAAGAGAATAAAGTATGGGCCAGACCAGATGAGAAACATTCACATAAAAAAGAATCTGACACATCAGAAAAGGGCAGGCAAATAAACAGTAACCAGTTTTTAAAGTGCTTGTACACAAATGCTAGAAGTCTAAATAATAAGATGGGTGAACTACATTGCCTCTTGTTAAAGGAGGATATTGATATAATAGGCATCACAGAAACCTGGTGGAGTGGGGACAATCAATGGGACATAGTCCTTCCGGAGTACAAAATATATCGGAAGGCCAGAACAGGTCGTGCGGCGGAGAGGGAGTGGCACTATATGTGAAAGAAAATGTAGAATCAAATGAAGTACAAAATCTTAAATGAATCCACATGTTCCATAGAAGCTCTATAGATAGTACAGATGTGGTCTCCTCATCTCAAAAAAGATATACTGGCACTAGAAAAGGTTCAGAGAAGGGCAACTAAAATGATTAGGGGTTTGGAACGGGTCCCATATGAGGAGAGATTAAAGAGGCTAAGACTTTTCAGTTTGGAAAAGAGGAGACTAAGAGGGGATATGATAGAGATATATAAAATCATGAGTGATTTGGAGAAAGTAGATAAGGAAAAGTTATTTACTTATTCCCATAATACAAGAACTAGGGGACACCAAATGAAATTAATAGGTAGCAGGTTTAAATCAAATAAAAGTAAGTTCTTCTTCACACAGCGCACAGTCAACCTGTGGAACTCCTTGCCAGAGGAGGTTGTGAAGGCTAGGACTATAACATGGTTTAAAAGAGAACTAGATAAATTCATGGAGGTTAAGTCCATTAATGGCTATTAGCCAGGATGGGTAAGGAATGGTGTCCCTAGACTCTGTTTGTCAGAGGATGGAGGTGGATGGCAAGAGAGAGATCACTTGATCATTACCTGTTAGGTTCACTCCCTTTGGGGCACCTGGCATTGGCCACTGTTGGTAGATAGGATTCTGGGCTAGATAGACCTTTGGTCTGACCCAGTATGGCCATTCTTATGTTCTTATGACAATCTGGACAATATCCTTCTGGGATTCAACCAGTGCCCAGTCTCCTAACTTTACAGTTGGCAGCTTAGAGCAGAATTTTCAGTGCATGTGCTGAGATTCCACTCCCAAAACTAACTAGCAAAGAAAGTCAGCACATCACATTTCTTGTCTGCTATCATTTCCAGCCTGGATAATCATTGCAATTCCCACAAAGGGAACAAAAACAATTATGAATATAATTTGAAAAGGCTACAACCAAGTAGCTTAATGGATGCTAGCCTATTTGCTACCAGAACTCTGGCTTGATTTAGCTCTGATTAAAGTGACTAAAGTCAGTATGATTAGATACGTATAGGTAACACCCTGATGAAGAACACCAAGAAAGACTTAAGCTTGCCTTGAAAAAAATAGTTTACTGTCTCAAGCTATATAGTAAAAAAGTGAATGAAGGCCTGCTCTGCAGGGAGCTGCTGAGCTAAAGGCTGAGAAGTTGTGAGAGTTGCTTGCAAAGTATATAGGGAAGAAAATATTCAGGCAATTTATTCAAACACATTTTCCCTCTTATTACAATGACCTCTTCCTTTCAGCAAGTATGTTCTGACTTGGCTTTATTTAAGAAGTTGATGACTATCTATTGGTATAAAGTCTGCCTTGACCTGCTTGTTGTTTACCAGTCTATTTCAATTTCCATGCTCCAAGCTGCCTGATAATTATTCAAACAAAACCCAAGCTTTGTAAACGTCAATTGAGCCAGGGCCTCAGAGCTGAGGAAAGCACTTTCTCCAAGACACAGCCATAATTCATGCTTCTGCTTTCCCAATCACTCACAATTGCTGTTGTCAGAGTAGAAGCTTAGCCAGAGTGAGTGTTAAAACTAGCAGCACCAGGGCATCTGTCTTGCCACCAAATATCTCTCAATCTCTGTCTGAGGGAGCTACTGCAAGAAATTAGCCTTGTTGCTTCTCAGTCCAGTGATGCATTTAGAATTGATAGCTCTGTCGTTGCCTTGTATTATCCACATTGTAATAAGCTGAGTGTATCTTGCTAAATGTCACATTTAGATACCCGCTGTCATTTTTCAGTAGATGAAATATATGTTCTACCTTGTCCTTTGTTCTCCAACAGGAGATATCAGCATGCTGACAATGTCTACTACCGTATATACTTAATTCAAAAGGTCAAGATAAGCTGTGAGAAGGATCAAAAGTCATTAAAAAGCATGCTTCATATACTCCTCAAGGTAACACTCTGTGGATACTAACTAACATAATATACATTACAACTCTTGTAATGGAAACCGACATTCTAACACTTGCTGTAATTTTATGAGTAATGTAGAAAATCTTATGCTAACTTCCAGAGGTAAAACAGACTGTGCACAATGAGGGAGTGGAAGTGCAGTAAGTTAATTAGTCACACCAGAGTACACAGGTTCAAGTTCTGGGTTAGGGCACAAGTGAAACAGAGTTTGAGAGCTCCCTTTACACATAGTATACCAGCGAAAGGAATGCTTGTCTAGAATGACTTCATGCTGCTACTGTGGTCTTATTCTGAATGTTAAAATTTTGTCAGGAGCTTCATCAGCTTCTCTTTTCATAGAATCCTAGAAATTAGAGATGGTCAAGACCTACAGTATTAAATCATCCTGTCCGTCCACCCCCCTGAAACTGAACGATTGTTTTGTAGTACAGTATGTTGGTGAGCATTTTGTTCTGTCACTACTACTCTTGGGGCACATTTTTCTAGTTTAGAAGACGTCATTGTTAAGGAACATGCCTTGGTATTTCCTTTTATATGAATTTTTGCTACTTTTCATTCCATTACTCTTTATCTTATCCCCTTTGCCCTAGGCAACAAATCTGGCCCAAGAGAACTTTTCTTCCTTCTTGGTTTTTACATCCTTCAAACTCTTCCCTCCTTTTTTTGTCAGATTAAATAGATTTAACAGAGTCAAATACTTCTCTATAAAATCAATTCTGTTGGTGCCCTTGGCATGTATGTTTGTTCTTTTCTAAACAAACTCTCAGTTTTCAAAATGTTTTTTTCTGGCTCAGAAGCAGCCAGAACTGTATGTGGGATACAACTTTCAGAATGCTGAACTTCCATTGACTTTTAATGAGACTTAGAAGCCTAAGTGATTTTGATGCTTTTCAATAAAAGCTACCTTTTGTTTTCCATGTATGCACTTGCCAGTCTATGGCCTCTCAGTTCTATGACAATTGTCGTCGAACATTTCCATAACTCCACTAGTCTGCAATCTTACTCTTCATTGTGCATCTTACTGCATTCTCAAAAAGAAGAACAGGAGTACTTGTGGCACCTTAGAGACTAACAAATTTATTAGAGCATAAGCTTTCGTGGACTACAGCCCACTTCTTCGGATGCATATAGAATGGAACATATATTGAGGAGATATATATATACACATACAGAGAGCATAAACAGGTGGGAGTTGTCTTACCAACTCTGAGAGGCCAATTAAGTAAGAGAAAAAAAACTTTTGAAGTGATAATCAAGATAGCCCAGTACAGACAGTTTGATAAGAAGTGTGAGCATACTTACAAGGGGAGATAGATTCAATGTTTGTAATGGCTCAGCCATTCCCAGTCCTAGTAGGTGCCACAAGTACTCCTGTTCTTCTTTTTGCGGATACAGACTAACACGGCTGCTACTCTGAAACCTGTCATTACTGCATTCTGTATGCCTCAGACATTTCAAATGGGTACTGTATAGATCAGCGGCGGGCAAACATTTTGGACACCGGGGTTTGGAAATTGTATGGAGGGCTGGTTAGGGGAGGCTATGCCTCCCCAAACAGCCAGGCATGGCCCGGCCCCACCCCCTATCTGACCCCCCCACACTTCTTGCCCCCTGATGGCCCCCCTGGAACTCCTGCCCCATCCATCCCCCCACTCCCTGTCCCCTGACAGCCCCCAGAACTCCTGCCCCTGACTGCCCCCCGCTGCCCCATCCAACCCCTCCTCTCATTCCTGACTGCACCCCGGGACCCCTGTCCCCATTAAACCCCTGTTCCCTCTGACCGCCCCACCACTATCCACACCCCCGCCCCCTGACCACCACCACCACCACCACCCGGAACTCCCCTGCCCTCTATCTAACCCCTCTCCCCCGCTCTCTGCCACCTTACTGCACTGCCTGGAGCACCGGTGGCTGGTGGTGCTACAGCCGAGCCGCCTGGCTGGAGCCAGCCACGCCACCGTGCAGCGCAGAGCACTGGGTCAGGCTGAGGCTCTGCAGCTGCGCTGCCCCAGGAGCTCGCAGCCCCACCACCCAGAGCACTGCGCCGGCGGCAGTGAGCTGAGGCTGTGAAGGGGAAACAGCAGGGGAGGGGCCAGGGACTAGCCTCCCGGGCCAGGAGTTCAGGGGCCAGGCAGGAGGGTCCTGCGGGCCGTAGTTTGCCCACCTCTGGTATAGAGGAATAAAAATTCTTAAATGAATGAAAAGGCTACTACTGATTTTTACATTAAGAATTGTCATATAAGGCACTTTGAAATTTATGAACTTGTCAGCGATAAATCTGCTCTGCACCAATCCCTATAAAGCGCTCTAAAATGAATACCTGCTACAGTGGTTTACAAGTTAAAGAAACATTTATTTAACATCAAGACTATGCTTTTAGTAGGGTCTCCACAGTCTTGCCACCTAATTAAAAAAGCATCCCTTAGCCTCAGAACAGATTTCGTTTGCATTCCTCAGTGAATATAATCCATAAATGGCAAGACCGCTACACAAATTAAAATAAAATATTTAAGCACTGAATCTCTTGACTCTTTCTGTCACTCAACCAGGGCTGTTAATGTTTCCCCATAGTACAGAAGCTGCAGTGGGGCCAAAAGCGTACGTCTGTACTTTTCAGCCCCTGCTGCTCTGGCAGTAATGCTGGGTCAAACTCATCCCTGAAGTGACTCCATTCAAGTCAGTTGAGTGATCCTATTGATGTCTTATGTGTAGTCAAAGGAAAGTAATTTCTCTGGAGGAAAGCATATTCAACTCACATACGCAAATAGTTACTGTATGTTTAAAGTTGTGACATCCTATGAACTTTAACAAATTTACCCACTTATCTTTGTGAATTCCCCCAGATCTTATTTGTTTCCCCTCTTCTTCAGAATTGCCTTCCCACATAACTAATTGAGAGGCGGCACCAGAGAAATGCCTGCCAGAACTCACATATACATCGGTAAAAACCGAAATTTTTAATTCAGGTAGTCAGCGAGTCTGTAAATTCCTTCCATGAAAGCCTGCATTAAAATATATTGTTTACTACCCTGGAGGACAAAAGCTAACATAAAACCAACTGTGAACATTCTGGATAACTCTATTCTATCTCCAGTTACCCATATGAGCGTCATGTACTAATGGACTGCTACAACTTTAGCACATACCACGTAGAGCTATTAGAGCTAATGATTCTGGGATACCATATATAATTAGCTTTATCACTCAGCTGGTACAGCACTCCAGGGATTTCTACTGTCATGCAATGGAATCCTGGGAATATCAAATTGAAAGTGGGGCCACCTGAGGTTCTGCAAGGACAGAGTAAGGAAAATAACTGCTCTGATGGGGGCTTCACTCCAATCCACCACGTAATTAAAGCTCCCCAGATGTTTACAGTTCTATTTAGCTCAGCTGGTAAAGCTGACTGTTACAATAGCCTCATCATTTGAAACACAAGAGAATCACACACACCACAGGTTTTGATAATGTTTTGGTTTTTTCCTTGACATTCACCGATTTTTATTCCATATGTTCTTTCATGTCTTTGCTGCTCAACGCCTATATTTATTTCATTCACTGCAAACTGCCTCCTTCAAACACTTGACATCTTTGCTTTTGGCTGGCTCAAAGTTACTATTATCTATTTGTGACTTCTTTCAGACATGCTCAGCATTGGGGGCTGGCTCCTGCCAGGTTCCTCCTCTCCTGAGTGCTCTACACCCAACTGTCATTAATTTTTAGTGGACATTGATGGGCCTCAGCACTTCAGAGGCAGTGCACAGTGTTTTGCATGACCAAGACCTTAGAAAAAATAAAGCAATATGCAAAAGACTCCTATTTATGCAATTAGCTCTATGTACAACAATCAGTTCAGATTCCATAAAGAATCATCCCTATATATGGAAATAAATAAGTTGTCTTAAGCAAAGGGCTAATGCAAATATGTACAGATATACACTGGTGCAAAGCAGCCCTGAATTCAGGGGATCCAGCTCTTGGAGAATCCCCGTGTTTAGGTAAAAATATTCAGATAAGAACCTTTAAAGTGGCCTCTATACTGTTACCCAATCCTTTGCGGCATGTAGTAGGAAGCTGCGCAGGGGATGAGGGCCCTTGAAATAGGTTAGAGCATCTTTCAGGCTGCTTAATCTGTACCAGGGGACCAGCCCAGTGCAGAGTGGCCTGGGGTTGGGGGACCCTCATAGAGCATCTTTGCACCTTCCCAAGATGTGCTGAGTGCTCCATGCCCACACCCAAGGATCAAGCCCATTAGCTATTACTACCACAAAATAAGACATTTACAGCATTTTTCCTTCTCAAAGCCACCTACTGCCATGTTTCTGACAGCCCATTTGACAAAAAGATCAGTGTTCAATCCTTCTTGCACCACTTTATCTCCTTTTGGATCTCCCTTTCTCCAGCTGGGTATATAGCTCTTGACAACTCTTTTTTACCTGGGATGTTGATAAATTATGCTGTATGCTTCAGTTAAGTGATTTCACTTGAAGTCTCTTTGTATCTACAGGGGTCTTCTTCAGAATGTATGAAATAGATTTTTCAGGTGAAGACTGACAAGCTCTCCCTTTTCTCTGATAGATTAAAACAATCTGCCTACATCTGTATGGTTGTAAAAATGTTCTTGACATAGGCAGCGTGGTTTAGCTACTTCAGTTTGCATATTCAGTTCTACAGGGCATTCTGATAGAAAGTCATACAGAATTTCAAACATTTGGAGATGTTGTACGGCTTCCTTTATAGTGACACTACTACACTTTCTGTAGGATGCAACATAAATTGGTTTAGGCTTCTATGACACTTCACAACCTTCTTCTTTACATTGATGGATATCAACCCTCTTCATCTCCCTCATTCCGAGTCCTTCATTCTACAGCTGTTCCTTTTTATCCTTGGCTCTCCTCCCTGAGGATAAGATGATGTCTTTTTCTTTTCATAGCAGCCTTGATCAAAATTTTGGTTTTAGTCATTTACTGACACAAGGACACATGCAGTAAATATTTCCATAAAGAACAGTGTCAAATCAACACAAAGAAAGTTTGCTCCATTATTGTACTCACAGAGGAAATGAGAGACTGCACTACACAGTTTCAGGAGAGACAAGTTAAGGGAATAATTTGTGACAGTAAACCATTGCCTGAGGAACAGAGCAGCATAGAGGCACACAACCCTGGTGGGAACTATTGGAGCCCTCAGGCAGACACTATGCCTTGACATTTGCTGCACCACTCTAGATAGGGGTGTAGTGTTTGCTCCTCAGTGTGGGGGTGTGATTCCCTTTGGGGAATCAAATGACAGCAATGATAATAGAACCAAGCCAACTGGGCAGGGATGCAAGATGCAAGAACTCATTGCACAGGGGATAAAAGCAGTCCAGCTCAAAATGCATACAAGCTTAAGTGTACCTGTGTAGCATAAGCAGTACTAGTTTACTGACGTTACTGACTGACTTGTGGCAATGCCAATAGAAAATACATATAGGAACACTAGTGCAGAGGTGTGGGAAGTAATGGAGTTTAGCAAGACTTGCCTGGAAAGAAAGAGCAATATAATTTTAGTGTGAGAAACAATCCTAAATATTAATAGGCTAAGAGCTGTGGAAGCTGAGCTGAAAAACCTGGGGCACAGCTGGGGAACCATTGAAAGACTTGCCAGAAACAGACAGGAGTTGAGGAGCTTTGCGCTGCCCTAAATGCCAGAGGCATAACGGAAACACGATGATGATGAAGAATCCTCTCGAGCCTATGGTTCATTATGCTTATGAGATGGTGTTGCCAGGTACTGTTAGAAGAGACTGGCATTAGAATAATAAAATTGTTTTGCACAACCCTCAACTCATTCAACAGAGCAAGAACCAGAAGATTTATTCTCCTCTGCCAGTGCTGGAAGCACGTGGTGTGGTTGACTCCCTCACAACATCCTGCCAAGCTTCTGATTTCCATAGAACCTAGACTCCCTCCTACTCCATCTTCTTTGGAGATCCACAGATGAGGAGATGGATCCTTCCCATCTCTATCGTCTCCTGAGTCTTACTCGGGCTGGTCAAAAATTTTCCATCGAAACATTTTTTTGACAGAAAACTGTTTTCGACTAAATGAAAATTGTTGCCATCAGTGTCTGCTTTCCTCAGAAAATTGGGGTTTGGTTTTTCAACAACCTATTTTTTCCCCACGGAAACCATCACAGTTACATCAGTGTCAAATTACTTCTATTGCTGCCACTGCCAGAGTGGGAGGAAGTGAGGAGCCTAATAGCAGGCTTGCCCCTCCAAACCACCTCCCCAGCCATCTAATACTATATCCCCAGACAGCCCTTTCCAGCCCTCATTTTCCCATCATCAACCAGCCCTCCAGCCACCGGCCTCCCTCCCAGCAATTCCCAGACACCCAACACTCACCTATTTCAGCAGCCTCAGGTACCTGTCAGCAATTCCATGCTTCCCCCAGTATAACCTATCTACCCCTAGACCTCTTCTAGCACTCACCCCATCACCTACCCCCAGACACCTTAGTACTGTCTAGCACCTACCCAGCTGCACATCCCAGATACTTTCCAAGACTCACCCACTCATGTAACCTAGCAGCTGCCCACTCGCCCACCTGTCCCAGACAGAGCAGCCAAGTGTTGTATAGCTCCATGATCTGCTCCAGCTACTGCTGAGGGCAGAGTATGTTGAAATTTATGGTCACATGCAAATGATTTGTGAATATGCAAATTAACTCAATCTGCACAAAATATCACACATAATTAAAACTTGGCAGCTATACATTGCAGTCAGCAAGATTACTTATATGCTTGAGGATCAAGGTCTTAGGTTGCAAGCTGCTTGGGGCATGGGCTCTGCCTTTGTATCTGTTTACACAGCTCCTAGCTCAAGGAGGTCATGATATCTGGCTCCTATTGCAATATAAATGTTAGAGGATAATATTTGGCTATGTTACCCACATATCTGCACAATAAAGTTCACCACAATAATAGGGTACTCAAAAGAACAGAGAACTGAGTGTTGTGTCAAGGACCATATTGTGGCCTATTGAAATAATGATAGAGTTTTTGCACTGCATGTGTGAAATCAATGATTCAAATCACAAGCAATTTCTTACAAAACTTGTGAGAGGTTCAGTGGTTAGAGATCTCACCTAGGACTCATGGGAGGCAGCATTCAATTCCCTGCTCTGCCAAAGATTTTCTGTATGCCCTTGGGCAAGTCAGTGTGTATGTGTTTAGTTCTTCATCTGTGAAAAGGGAATAAAGATATTTCCCTACCTCCTGACGATAGTGGAAGGACAAATACATCAAAAGATTGTGAGAGCTCTTATAAGTACCTAAAATAGGTACAACTCTGTTCTCACTCTTCCTTAGTCAATGGGATTTGAATTATGTGTCCATTGACACGTATTCCTTATATCCTACCCAAACAGTTTAGTCATTAGATTTAATTTAACCTTCCTTACAGTGTGAATACTTCTAAACATATATAACACCAGAGTGAGCAAATGGAGAATTCTAATTCAGTAGCATTTAACAGAGAATGTCTAGGCAGTGGCTAACTTGCAACTGGTACTAAAAAGAGAAAACATGAGGTGTCAAATACATAATCAGTTAGTCTTTAATTGTATGTTACTGATCAACTGACACTATCTATTGCCATTTGTATCCATTAGCATACAAACACTGTCATTTTAATTATAAACTTACAGCCATACTACAAGACACAAAACTTAAAGTGCTGCCAAAATAAATTATCTTAGGCTGTTTGTATTGCATGCTGGAAACTATTTTATAATTAAAAATACATTAAAATAAAAGCGGGATTGAGTGGCACTTCATTTGACAGAGCTGTTCAAAGAAAAAAGGGGAAAAATACAGCTCACTGTCACTGTGAGTATATAAAAAAGTGGGGAGGTCCTAATTTTGGCATAAAAAGCATTATGTATATTTATACACTAATATTATCCCCAGAATTTCAAAGTGCAGCTATGCACATATAGGCAGTGGAATTAAAAAAAAAAAAGCTGTTTAAGAACATGGATGCTGAATATTAAACACCCAGTGTTCCCCCAGCCCTTCATTCTCTATTATGTGCAGTGACATTTGTAAACAGTGATTGCAAGATTTGTTTAGCTTTTATACAATTTTACTGGAATTGCAGCAAACGGTATCTTCCCTCTCCTATCTGTTGTCTTTGTGCGATTGCCTTGGATTAGGTTTGTAAAGTATTGTGGGAGTACATTGCTCCTCTCCCACTTGTTTAAGCAATACTTAACTGAATATTTTTCTCCCATCTGAAAAGAAATGCAATTACACCTTATAGTTTTGAGGAAATACCTGGCTAGTGCACATTTTCTGCTTATATTCGGTATTTGTCTCATTACCCCAAATATAATCCAGCTAGGAAAAAATATCTATATTTAAAGATGCACTACATTTGTATCTTTCCTTTCATGCTGCATACTGCATGCATCTGTACAATGGTTCTCTATTAAAGAGAATGTCAGAGCAGCTCAAATATAGCATGTGTGATCATACAAACAGTCTACTGACTGCACTCTATGGAGCTATTAAGCCCTAATATAACCAAAAAGCATGAATGTTTCATGGGTTACTACTAGCTGAAGGTGCTAAGCAAAAAGTGGGAAGAGAATGTTTGCCATTTTAGGGATTTGGTGAGTGAGAGAGTTTCAGGACCTCAATGATCAAATCCCTTGAAGACCTCATTATTTTAAGTGCCTTTTCTGTCATTTATAAATTATACTAAGGAGATTTGCAAAGGAGAAGCATATTTTTCTCTTGCTGTAGATAAGGTGCAGTTAGATGTCAGTTTTAGCACGTTCAGCATCAACCCTTCATGGGTGAAAGATTACTAGTGGTTTCATTTGTACTGCTTTATCCTAGTCATACAAAATTCAGACATCCTTTTCAATTGATTTGTCTTCCTCTATCATTTGGTCCTTCATTATTTGTTCCTCCTCCTAAAGGGATATAAAAGAAGGTACTAACAGTGATTCCCCCAAGTGACAGTGACCCCCTCATAATTTGTCCCCCACACTTTAAAATCCAACAGTTTCACCAAGTACAAAAATCTCTTGGGTCTTCTGTTAAAACTTGTAAGCTACTGTCTGTAGAAACCATTGATTATATCTATCCTGTGAAAGATACTTTATTACTATGTAAAACTTACAAACAAGTTATTTGACTTTGTTCTTGAAGTAATTGATACAATGTAAAGAAACACTATAAGCTGTTAAGTGACTTTCACTTCATTCAATGGCTCCCAGGACAGACCCCCACCCTCTGTGATTAAAGGGTTGGGAGTCTCAAACTAATTAAAATATGGTTAAGATATGGAATGTATGTTGATGAATGCTTGATGTACATAAATGGTTAGGGAGGTGCCAGCCTAGAAAAGGAGTATCCATCGGCCGAAAAATGTGCCAATTAGGACCACCAGACAAACCCCTGAGGGTAAATTGGGATCCCCCCCATCACCTGGAAGAATGAGAAACACAAACTTTGGACAGTGTGGAGCCACCAGGAATGCGCCACTTTGGACAGGAATGTGCCATCTGCTGATTGAGTCAGCAACAGCAGGATGAAATAGTTCCCATAGACTAACATAGGAATTAATTCCTATAAGAATGGACTCTTAAGACTGATGACTTTGAGTCTCTGGTTCTGCTGCCAACCTCCAGGAGCATCAGGTGCACCTGACACAGACTCGGTTCCATCCTCATGACCAAGATACCTGGCCAGTAACTTGGCATGAGCAACTTCTAGGCTGGTAACTATAACACCTATACAGAACTTGAATGAATGATTGTGTGAATGAACCTCTCTTTCTCTCTCTCTATGTGTGTGTGTATAAGAAATAAATAGTCAAACAACGTTGTTTACTTTTATCTTTTGCTTTATCAGTATATTTACAATAAATGTGGCATCTTTGCCTTATCCCTCTTAATAAGATCCTGCTGGTTTTTATTCTATTGGTATAACACTCCCCGCCAAATATCAGCAGATAATATATCTTTTCTCAAAAGTACCCTGATCTTCTCTTTCTGAAAAAGAAATGTTTATTCCCCAGCCACTTGCATTTCACTGACTTTCTGAGTTTGAAATTATGTCCTATCCCAAAGGTATTGCAGAGAGATCTTGGAGTGATGGGAAACATGGGGCCAGATCTTCTGGTTTGTTTAATTAGTACACAGGACTGATCCAAAGCCAGTTGACATAAATAGAAAGATGTCCATTGACTTCTAGGGGCATAGGACCAGGTCCTACAAGAAAGTAAAATCAAATAAGGGGTATCAGAAATAAAGAAGGAGAGCTATAAATGTTACTAGTAGATGAAAAAAATTATGATGTGAGAGGCAAAACTGAATTCCAGTTAAATGATTTCCTGCATGCATCTTCGCTTTCCTTTGTTAGGCCAGGCTTTAGTGGGGTTGTAGTACAGATAATCAAGGACAGAACTTAATATAGATTCATAGGAAAGGGTAGAAAGTGGCAAGACACGAGAAACATGGGAGAGGTCACCATAGGCATCTCCTCTAGACACGAAACCTAGACGGAAGTGAAGATTAAACATTTCTGGATAACGGTCAAGACATTCTGAAGCACAAGATACTGTCACCTATGAATCAGTTCATGATCTAGAGATACTGACTACAACCAGAAGACAAACAATCCTGGATCATCAGTTTACAGACAAGAAATTATCTGAAAATAAGAGGAAATACTGGAACCAGTTATTGTAACTACTTGGAAGAGAGAGGTACGTAAGTATAAGATTTCAGTAAAGCAAAAGTAGGGAATTAAGCTCATGGAAAAGTTTTGCAGATTAAATTAGTGATTAGACCTCACCTGGAAACAAGCTGAGAAAAAGTTCAGCAAGATATTCACTTTCAAGTTCTGAATATTAATAGTCAGCGAGACAAGCAAGCTGGAAATGACAGACTATGCACATTTAAATGTTGGTGCTTGCAAAGTTTCTAAACTCCTGGAAAGAAATTATGTCAGATAGTAATCCAATCTGAAAGCATTTTCTTTGTATATAAATTGAACCACAGAAAAATGTCAGTCACAGAATCCATTTCAAATATGACAGGTCATTTCATTTAGCATAAGAAAGCTCCAGCTGTGGCTCACAATACATTGTAAAAAAATTGGATGAACTGAGAAAGAACAAGGTGTCATAAGGACACCTTATAGCAAAGGGCTTAACTCCATTCACTGTCTGAAAAAAAAAATTGAGATCTCAGTCTTACGCTAGAAAACTTGACTTTCCATTAATCAATTGCCCATGTGTCATTCTTTTAAGTTTGACAGGTCATAATTTTACTGTTTGACAATTGTTAATATCAATTTGTCAGAAACCTGGCATGGATAATTTAAATCTTCACCTCCAAATGCATCAAACACACATCTTTTGAGGTGCAGATAAACTTTTCCTCCTCTGTTTCTCTCGATATTAATGAGCATTGGATAAGCCTCTGACATTGTGGAAGTTTTGCCAAACTGAACCTTTTGAATTCTGTTCATCATTAATTTACTCTGTGGCTTAGCAAAATCAGTACTGGACAAACACAAGAAATCAATTGGCGGGGGAGAGGGGATGTTCCTTCTGTTCTCTTATGTGGTACAATAAATGATACTTTCTTTTCCTGGTGAATTGTTATTCTAAAGCCCTTTGTATCGAGCCTCCAGAGTCAGCTCAGTTGAAGAGTAGCCATTGTTCCTTGGAGTTTTGTACCATAAAACAGAGCATCACCATTTAAAAATTAAATGAGAAAATAATTTGGAGGGTCAATTGACTTCTGACCTTTGGAATGTGTTTTGAATTATATATAAAGATGTTGGGCTCACAAATCACATGGGACATTCCTATTCTCTAATTGGATGGGTATAACTCTTAGGATCAGGTTTCCATTGCAAATATTCAACTTTCTGTAAATATTCTGCATTATCTTAATACTTCCTATTACTTTCCTGCCAGCATACTCATTAGCTAAAATATTCACGGGAAGTGAATATAAAAAGTTGCTTGCAATACTTAGGCTCCCTGACTAGTTTTGATTTCATTTTCAATTGCTTCATTGTAATTAACTTCGGATGTATTGTGCATGCATACAGAAATACCTTTGCTCAGTTACTTTAAGGTTTTGGGAGAGGAAGGGTTTTGTTTGTTTGTTTGTTTTTTAAATCACAGTCACAGTTATCTGCTGTCCTGCACTAAATACTCAGCGTGAAATTCTGGGCCCACTGAAGTCAACCTCCCATTGACTTCAATGAGATCAGGACTTCAAGCTCAATGTGGTGATGTTGTAATAAGAAAACTAACTGACGTAATGCGTGACCCACTGGCACACTTCCAGGATGCAGTAATTAAAAAGAACAAAACTAACTTTGGGAACATTTTTGGGAAAAGAATATTGAAATCCTTCTTCTGGGAAATGCTAATCTATTATCAGCAGAGTAAAATATTTTGAAGGTCCTCCATAAGCAGTAAATTGTCTTAAGATTGTCTGCAACAACGTGGTGAGTTTCCTTAATAGATATTTGGAAGTCATTGGATATTCCCTGCTAACATTTATTGCAGCTTATTTCCTTTGGTATTTTACTTTTACCTTCACAAAGTGATTATAATTTATATTTATACAAACTATTAAAACAGACTGCACAGAAAATGATAATTCACCAACCTACCCCATATGCAAAAAATACCAAATTTGGGGGTAAAACTTTTGTTCTGGACATGGATGTCTTTTTTAAGGAGTGTCTGGTACCAGCACATGCATTTTCTATACACTAAGGGCCAAATCCTTGTCCATCTGCAGTAGGCAGCAAAACTCTTTTGACCAGAATTGATCATAATATAGGGGGATTTGAAATTGTACACACACCAGTTTTGAACAGAGGAAACAGCAAGAATTAATTTAGAGTATCAATCGCTATTTACACTTAGAAGGGAGGAATAAATGTAAGCAGTGCTGCATATAATTCCTGCTGCAAAGCACTTCACATATGTTACATTTACTTATTAACATTCCTTGGTGCCTTTTTTTTCTTTGTTTTAATTTGAGGTGGTGAAATTAAAAAAGGTAGGAGGGTTCTGGTCAATCTTCCAACTGGAGTTTTAGGGAGATATCTCCATGCCCTCTGCCCAAGAATCCCTAACTGAAATCATACTTTTCAATGGTGCTGCAAGCACTGGTGGACCATAGGGGACGTTTTACCAACATCAACGTTGGATGGCCCAGCAAGGTTCATGACACTCGTGTTTTCAGGAACTCTGGTCTGTTTAGACGGCTGCAGGAAGGTATTTACTTCCCGGACCACAAAATAACTGTTGAGTATGTGGAGATGCCTATAGTGATCCTCGGGGACCCAGCCTACCCGCTAATGCCATGGCTCATGAAGCCCTATACAGGCACCCTGGACAATGAAAAAGAACTCTTCAACTACCGGCTGAACAAGTGCAGAATGGTGGTGGAGTGTGCTTTTGGATGTCTCAAGGGGAGATGGAGAAGCTTACTGACTCGCTCTGATCTCAGCGAAACCAATATCCCCATTGTTATTGCAGCTTGCTGTGTGCTCCACAACCTCTGTGAGAGCAAGGGGGAGGCGTTTATGGCGGGGTGGGAGGTTGAGGCACATCGCCTGGCTGCTGATTACGCCCAGCCAGACAGCCGGGCGATTAGAAGAGCTAGGTTCCACAGTGAGCGGGGTAACCTGTGACTATTAAGTTTGTTTAAAGAGAAGCTGAACCTGCCCACATTTCTTTACCCACTTAATGTTGACTAACCTCTCCAGTTACATACCCCCTTCACCCCCTTGCCCCCCTTCCAACACACCTTTAAAAAGAAAATAAATGGAACTTTGTTCATTAACACCGTTTTCTTTATTAAGGGTTTCGTGGTAAAGGGTTGAAACTGGGACGCAGACTGTGGTGGGGAGCGGGTGTAGTGATGGAAAGGACGCTTCTAAACTCGAGGAATGACAAGCTCCTGCTCCTAGAGCGGTCCGCAGTGGTGGACTGGTTGTTTCAACGGAGCCTGCCACCCTTCCTTTTCGGAACTCTGTGTGTGGGGGCTATGTGACTTTGTGGTGGGGGAGGACGGTTACAGAT
Organism: Trachemys scripta elegans; assembly: GCF_013100865.1. Taxonomy (NCBI): domain Eukaryota; kingdom Metazoa; phylum Chordata; order Testudines; family Emydidae; genus Trachemys; species Trachemys scripta. The sequence continues at coordinate 57,823,616 of NC_048307.1, read as the reverse complement.
CCCCTGCTGCGTGGCTCTGTCATCCAGGCTAAGGACCGCTGCATAAGATCTGTAACCGCCCTCCTCCGCCACAAACTCACATAGGCCCCCCCCCCCAGAACATGAAAACCACCTCCCAGACTGACCAGGGTGCCTAGTGACTGCAATGTGTGTGTGACCTGCTGCTGAACCTGCCCCCGTGTCTGTACCCTGGTAAAGGTGACTGTCCTCTCCAATTACCAACCCCCTTACCTCCCTTCAAACACACTCTCCTTTAAAAGAACATGACGGAAACAGTAATTAACAGAAACGTATTTTTTATTAACAGCTACACAGTTAGGGGATGACACTGGGATGGGGGCTTGGGTGAGGTGCTTTTGGAGTGAAGGAAAGGACTTATCAAAACTTTGGGAATGAGAGCTGTCTGGTACTTGAGCAGTCTGCAGGGGTGGAGTGACTGTTTTTACGGCCCCTGCCGCCCCTCCTTCTTGGGACTTTGGGTGAGGGGGGGATGGGACTTTGTGGCGGGGGAGGGCGGTTAGAGATAGACTGCAGCGGGGCTCTGTCCTCCTGCCTCCGGTCCTGCAGAACATCTACAAGGCGCCGGAGCGTGTCCGTTTGCTCCCTCATTAGTCCAAGGAGCGTTTGAGTCGCCTGCTGGTCTTCCTGCCGCCACCTGTCCTCCCGTTCGCTGTGTGATCGCTGGTATTGCAACATGTTCTCCCTTCACTGGGTCTGCTGTGCCGCCTCGGCTCGGGAGCGGCCCATCAGTTCAGAGAACATCTCGCCCCGTGTCCTTCTTTTTCGGCACCTAATCTGCGCCAGCCTCTGGGAGGGGGATGCCGGGGTAGGTTGGGAGACACTCACAGCTGTGGGATGGGAAGAAGGGAGTGAATTCCTCACAAAGATACATTTTTGTGAACAATGAACATAGTCTTTCTCTGTGAACAAGACCATGCACAGCACCTATCACATGCGCACTCAGGACAAGGTCGAATTTTCAGCCTTCGCATTCAGTGCCTGGGGTCTTGGAGTACAGATCACACAAGCAGGGCAGGACAGCGGAATTTGGCTAGCAGGCGGACATGGTAAGCCGTAGACTTTTGACTGCTGAAAGCTTAATTTATAGCAGTGCCCTCCTTTCACGTTCAAAGCAGTGCCCCTAGTGTTGGCCAGTTCCTGCTGCCAGCAATCCGGCAAGCCTGAACTCTGCCCCTGTCCCATCCCCCTCACGGCTGTCCCCGGGAAAGATCCCTGTATGCTGCCCCTGTCCCGCCTCCACCGCGTGGCTGTAAACCGCCGGTGACAGTTCTATAAAGGAACAGGCAATCAGTCCCAATACTAACATTCCCCTAATTTAAAGCAGGTCACCATGAGTGATATCACTCTGATGAGGATCTCGGACACAGAGAAAGACCGCATGCTGCGTGAATGCCAGCAAAAACCAGTGCCATGCTGTGTGAGGCCCTGATCCCAGAGTACTTGCTGCTAGCCTGGCGCAGAAAAGTTTCCTACCATGGAGGCCGCTCTCCCCAGGAACCTAATGCAAAGGCTTTCAAATTACCTCCAGGAGAGCTTCGTGGAGATGTCCCAGGAGGATTTCTGCTCTATCCCCGGACATATTGACATAATTTTCCAGTAGCTGCACTGGCAAGGACTAAAAAGTAGAGTGCCTAGGTCAAAGTAATCATGCAAAACCCATTGTTAATATGTTCTGTTCTGATCAAAATAAATGTTTACATGTTTAAAACACTTACCGACTGATCCTTCCCCTGATTCAGGGTCAGGATTAATGCCTTGGGAGGGTTGGTAAGGGATCTCCGTGAGGGTGATGAAGAGATCCTGGCTGTCGGGGAAATCAGCGTTGTATGCGCTGTCGACTGCCTTATCCTCCTCATCTCCTTCCTCATCTTCCCCATCCGCGAACATCTCCGAGGAAGTGGCCATTGACAATACCCCATCATCAGAGTCCACGGTCACTGGCGGGATAGTGGTGGTGGCCGCACCTAGAATGGAATGCAGTGCCTCGTAGAAACGGTATGTCTGGGGCTGGGATCTGGAGCGTCCGTTTGCCGTTTTGGTCTTCTGGTAGCCTTGTCTCAGGTCCGTGATTTTCACGCAGCACTGCATTGCATCGCGGCTGTATCCTCTCTCCGTCACGGCTTTGGAGATCTTCTCGTAGATCTTCGCATTCCGTTTTTTCGATCGCAGCTCTGAAAGCACGGACTCCTCGCCCCACACAGCTATCAGATCTAAGACTTCCCGATCAGTCCATGCTGGGGCCCTCTTTCTATTCTGTGATTGCATGGTCACCTCTGCTGAGAGCTCTGCATCGTTGCCAGTGCTGCTGAGCTCGCCACGATGTCCAAACAGGAAATGAGATTCAAACTGGCCAGACAGGAAAAGGAATTCAAATTTTTCCGGGGCTTTTCCTGTGTGGCTGGACAGAGCATCCGAGCTCGGACTGCTGTCCAGAGTGTCAGAGTGGTGCACTGTGGGATAGCTCCCGGAGCTATTAGCGTCGAATTCCATCCACACCTACCCTAATTCGACATGGCCATGTCGAATTTAGCGCTACTCCCCTCGTCGGGGAGGAGTACAGAAATCGATTTAAAGAGACCTTTATGTCGAACTAAATAGCTTCGTTGTGTGGACGGGTGCAGAGTTAATTCAATTTAACGCTGCTAAATTCGACATAAGCTCCTAGTGTAGACCAGGCCTGAGACTGACCCCCCATGCCGGGTTTCATAGTCCGAGCAGGCGTGTCTATACACTGCTACTTTCAGTGCTATAGTGAAAGCCTAAATCTGCAGACCTGGGCTCTGAGACTCATTGCTGCAGCTCCCTGAAGCATAGACCTACCTTTAATGAACACTGTCATTGGACCTTCCACTGAACCTTAACGCAAGTGGCATATGGACAAAGATAAACACAGACTTCATTATGTTGAGAGCCTGCTACAAAAATATCCAAAGCAGATTTGAAAAAATGTTTTCAGCCCATCAGCAGAAGTTAGATCAATGGGTTCCATTATTTAAAAGGATATTTACAATGGTATGAGCCGGTAATCAATATTTTCTTTCAAAATCAAAGTAAATGAAGCACTCATTGCTCAAGGAATGATATATAGTTTCTCTGTCAGCCTTGACAACTCATTACAATGTTTATGGCAAATTTTGAGTTGAACAATGGAGTTTTCATATAAATGGAATTTTACTACTTTCTGATTCTATTAGTTTTTCTACTTGGGGCATTGAACTCTATTCGCTATGTCAAAGCCATATGGTCAGAGGATTATTCACTTAACACAGCCTGAACGGTCTAAAATGTTTCTGACAGGGAGAACAACGCAATCTACAAAACTCAAGACAGCTGCATTACTGCATCCTGTGATCATTCCATGTCCCTTGTTACATCTCTTTGGCAAGCACTGCACTGAAGCCTTTGGAGAAATCTGCTAGTTCATTTCTTTTAAAGTCAATCAGTTATTTCAGCTCATTCAACATTCACTGTCCCAATAATCTTCTAATGTCATTAGTATATTAGGATCAAAGTCAATCCCACCCTGCACTCAGAGAACACTAGAAAGTCATTTCTGGGCTACAGAGCTTCTAGAGGAAAAGCAGGAAGAACCAGCCCTTTGGTGTAAGACACAGAGTGTAAGTATTCCATATTTTTAAAATGACTGACCCAATAAAATCATTTCTTATATCACATTAATTCTCACTGAGCATTCTGTGCTTGCTTGATGAAAAAACATCAGAAAGCTGTCTGACCAATGAACATCCAAACATTCCGATGGGGCCAGATTCTCAATGGAGCTACACCACTTTATACCAGCTCAGGCTCCAGCCTTTGATTTCTAAATGTGCAGTGGAAGTAGTTAGAGAACTTCACCAGAAGCATAACAAGAAGGCTTGTATAAGAAAGATCACTTAGGCACTCCTTGAAACCAATTTTATTATATCAAGGCCTTTTTGCAACTAAGTATGCCCCCCCCTCCCCCAAAATGACCTGTTCTCTGTCTACAACCATTCCCAGTATTTCTATCAACCTCCCTAGGTGATACTCTCTTTTTTTGTTGCTGTTCTCTTCTCTCTCCCAGTCTCCTAATGGTGCAGCATCTCCTAATGTGGTGGTCTCTACTGGAGTAAGGCCTTATCAAGGATGAGCATGCTGAGTACAGAATACAGTCAGGTTCAGCCTGTTTTCCTGTGCTAAGGTCTCCTAGAGCCAGGGTACCTCTGTTGATGGTACTCTGCCCACACTCTGATTCCAGACCTGTCTACTTGTGAGTTCCTGTGAAGCATAGTTGCCTCAGTGGGCTGTAGATGGATATTCTAACCTATTAAGAGCCTTATAGATCACAACTAAGATTTTTAATTCACTCTGGAAATGAATAGGTAGCCAGTGGAGTTTGTAAAGCTCTGGTGTGGGCTGTTCAGACTTCACTCTGTTCTCACTTGGCTGTTCAATCATCTGGCAGCTGCATGCTGTATGAGGTGGATTGCCTGTGATGGTGGCCATGTCTACTCCAGGTGAAGTGAGTTACCTTAGCCTAGAAGTTTGAAAGGTGTGGTTCATCAGAGAAGGAAGGGTGCAGCACTTTACAGCCCAACTAAAGAGAGTGGACAGCATTCCTGCCCATTGTTGTAAGGTGTGTGTCCAGAATCAGCGCATCAAATCTGGATTAACCCTAAAGTTTTTATCAGACCTAATAAGTCAGTCATGAATGAATGCAGTTTAGATGCAGTTAGACAACTTCATATTGGTTCCTATTTGGAATGCTTTCTTCACAAAATCACAATGGCTATAAACTTTAGGCCTGATTCTCATTTACACTAACACTCCTTTATACCACTCAGAGTAGAAAGGGGTTTTAACATAGCTCCTATACACTACCACAGCTGTGTAATGGGGCTTTAGCACAACAGAGGCCCTTATTTTCTATTGCCCTGTCCCTGCACCAAGAAATGAGAAGTAATTGGGGCCTCCAGAGGAGAATTATTACAGCATATTCTATTCTATATAAGGTCTCCCCCACTCTAATAGTTTTAAAAAGCCCACTGGAAATAAAACAAGATAGATGTTCCATCTGTTGATAAGCAATTTCCAAGGCTCAACACTTTTGCCCACAGTGAAAATGTCTTTCCACAGCATAACACATCTTTAACTACTTGCATGATCTTTTGTTCTCACACCACGTGATCAGCTGTTTTAAAAACTCTAGAGCTTGTGATGAACAATTTACATGACACGCATAAGTGCTCTTAGTGATGAAGGCCCAGATGCTGAACTGCTGGGAAATCTTCAAGTGGCTGGCAAAGATACCACAGCACAGCCAAGGGTCTGACCCAAAATCATGGACCTTGAATGTTAATAGAATATTGTTGATCAGTAGTCAGTGTCTCTCTCTGTCTCACACATACACAGCGCCTTCCAAGATAATTCCAACCATGCGTTTTAATAAGCTCACATCAGTACTGGGAATTCACCTGAAGTCCTCTAGACACTATAAACCTTGACAAGGACTCAGTGTGGGGTTGATTGCCATTTAATCAAAATGAGGTATCTTCTCCTCCTCTTCCATGTGTCTTCCTGTCAATCCTTCTAATCTACATCTTTGGTAACTACTCTTTTGGCATCAGCCTCCCGCTACTGTATGAAATAAGATGCCTGACAAGAGCACGGAAGTAGCAATAGATGTCATTGTACACTGCAGCAAATGTAGTAAAAAAATGATTTCGTATTATTGGACTCAGTAGCAGAAGACTATTTACAAAAATTGGCAAAGATGCCTCCTAGTTCATCTCAGTGGAAAATGTCCTTTCCCACAAAGCCTTTGTGTTATGTCACACAGCTTTTCAGAAACATCTGTTGAGTTTTTCTGTTAAAACTATGTCACAGATTATTTTGAGCAGTTTAACCTTTTTGCCGAAAAAGGTCACAGAGGAAAGAAAACATGAAACGGTATGTCAGTGTATGAGCTGAAAAACAACACGTCTGATTAACTACATCGTAAATACAGCAGTGAATGTAAAAGCTGCAATGAAGCAAGAAGGCAAGATTAATACCAAGCTAAATGAATGCCAGAGCCAAATGCCAAGGAATGATGAGATCCATTATCCAGGGTTCCAGCAGCAGCCAATAAATCCAAAAAGTTTATAGCATAAGATACAGGTTAGCAGAATCTCAGGTGAGTGCTCATATATAACGTAGATCAAGAAAATTTAGGGCTTTCAGGATCATGGCTCCTATACTTGAAAGCTTGATTTAGGGGGAAATGCTTGATGTCCCCACCCTGTTCCAGATTTTGTCCCCCTTAGTATATGAATGGTACAGCACCCTTTCTATATAGATCTCCTCCCCAGAAGGTGACCTCAGCTGCCTCTGTAGCACTGTCCCCCTCCTCCTCTGGGCCCTCTCTCTGGCTCCAAAAACCCACCTGATGGGATGTACACAGGAAAGAGTGGCAGCAGGGAAGGAGATAGTTTCACCAGTGTATATTCCCAGAGAAAGACAGAGACCAGAGCTCTATTCACTTTACTACAGAGCCCCCTAGAGGAGTCCTGTGGGCAGCACGTTACCAGGAGGCTGGAGGAAAGAGAGCCAGAGCAGAGGTACAGAGCTTTGAAAGGATGACCTGGCTTCCTGGAGGCCTATCCAAGTAGGGGACAGACCCCCGTTTTGCAGGGTAAAGGGAGAAATCTTTCCCTGTTTGAGAGGATCTGATTTCTACATGTTATGTTGTAAAAAAATAAATAAAAAAAATAAAAAAACAGCACAAAACTAGGGAAGGAGGCAAGTCTAACGCTTGTCCATTTTTAATTAAATTCTTTAACAGCAGCAATTTTAATTAAAAATGAACCCTGTCAAGTGGCAAGGTATACTAATGATGTGAACTCACCAGAGCTGAAACATTCAGCTTGAAGGTCTTGCTCAGAAAATAGAAGTCTCCTTGCATTACTGCAATCAGTGGCTGAGAAAATTTCAAAGATGTCACCAATTGTGAAATTAACTTTTTATGACAAACAAATGGAAAGCGACAGTCTAGAATCTGAATTCAAATGGTTTTGCTGTGCATTGATACCAGCTCATTATGTAAAGCCTTCTACATATATAGAAAGTAGATGCTTGAGGAATACTCTGTTTTTCTTTCAAGGTAACGCTGCAAGCAAACACCCCAAGGCGTTTATTATGCAAGATCATAGCTGCTAACACCAAAGTCTAGATGGGGCAAGAATGAGATTTAGGATACCTGAAAAGTTCCATTTATAAATCATTATTCCTTTGAACCAACTGTAGGCACACTATCTTAATACCACTACTTTGGATTTGTAAAATTACAAAGACTCTTGGTTTTCAGGTCAGGAAGACTCAGTCCTCCGGGTGATATTCTGTGTCTTACTCTTGATCTCCCAAGCTTGAAATTTTGTCCCGACAGACAGCATAAACAGAGACATGCTTTTAGTCATCTTAATAAATACTAGGCCCAAATCTCCAAAAGGAAGAATTTGAAAAATAAAATGAAACATTGGAGGCAAAATCACTTTCATTACACTGACTGCAAATGCAATTTCAGAAACTGCAGCCTATCAAGGTCTTCTTTAATATTTTTAGATACACATTTATCCTTTACCACAGAAAAATGCCCAAGCAAATTAACATTTCTGTATCCCATTTAAACACTGGAAGTACAGACTTTAGCAAGAGGTAAGCCTTCCGATTTTAACTGTTTCAAATTATAGACCCCAAATGATAATTTGTAGTCACTAAACTTATTTGTGGTAAATATAAATGTGCAAATGGAGTTTACTACCAGTGCCTGAGAACACATTTTGAATAATTGCTTCCAAGCATCTGCATTTTGATTAATTTTGAATTATCTGAATAAATTAAATTGCCTATGACCATGTTTAGAAAGTGGATTAGGATTTTTAGTAACTATTTTGTAATGTTTCATATCTAATTTTTAAACACTGGAGAATTTTGGATCTTTTTGAGAGCTTTATTCATTCTTACAGGTAAAAATCTTATTTCTTTCTTCTCCCCCACCAAATAAACAATCCCCATAAAAACGTATTTAGATGTTTTATAGACCATATTCCCCTACGGATTTACCTGATATTCCTTCTACAGCATCCCAAAGTGAAGTGTCCTGATCTAACATCTTATTCATTTCTAGGAGCTTAAAATTTGTTGCTTTAGATCTCCCACTGCTAATGTAGAGGACATGTATAATGCCTCATTAATATGAGCAAATTATTTATTTAAACCCTCTGGGTTGAATAAAATATCACCTAACTTGTTTTGTATGGCACCTACAGCTCTAAAATTCTAGCTTAATTCAACTGCAATGGGATTAGTTTGCTGGCTCTCTCACCTGAGTAATAACTATTGGCTTCAGCCAGTTTGGCTGAATTTTGAGGGAAATGTTGGAGGGAGGAAAGAGGTGCAAGGACAGGAATTATGCAATGAGAGCCAGGTTTTTAAAGGTCTTAAGGCACTAAATACATTTACAATTTGGCCTTAAGGCCTAATTTTTAAAGGTATTTAAGTATTGCTGCACTCAGCAATACCTGAATGAATGCATACCTGATTAAGGAGCCTAAATCTGTCTCGCTGTCACTTTTGAAAATGAGAAAGAGACAGAATCCAATCATTCCGATAGGAGAACTCAGAGAAGAGTTAGTTTCTTAATATGACTTATTTTCTGTAAAGAAAAAGAAAAAAAAAAAGAACTCCAGACAATACACAATAACCACTGCTTGTCCCTTCCACTCACACAATCAAACTGCACTGGAGTCTATGTGCCATGAAAGAGCTTCATCCTTGGAATCTCAGGATGTGGGCCTCGGCCTGTCAGTAACAATTTTGTATAGCACTTCGGCAAGTCTGGAGTATGAAAGGCACAGAAGAAATCAGATTCATTCTGTTCCTTCAGAGAGATTAGATGCTGGTGTACCTTAAATTACAGACAACTTGTCATCTAGCCCGGTATATTTCAGGAGCCACTTTAGAGTTAGTTACAACCAGTGTGTCTTCTATTGAGAGGATTTAAAAATAAATAAATAAATAAATAAATAAATAACACACCCCAGCAGTCGGTAGTGTAGGGGGAAGAGAAAGAGAAACCAGTGCTGGGAAAATTGGCTCAGATTCGGACTGGATATGGGTATGCACATGCGCACACATACCTGCTGGATTTGTTAGCTGGCCATATACATGAAGGAGACACCACTGTCAACTGCTGCAGAGAAAAAGTGTCCCTACCTACAAGCATAATTGTCATGCCGCCTCCTCCACTATAACAAAAAAAATTTCATTTCTGTCTCCTTCATCACAGTAGTCCCTGGAGAGCACGAACAATATTTGGGTTGCCTTTTGGCAGGCACACTTGCAAGTGTTTTATTTCTCATTCTCTCTACAACAGCTATTGGTCCTTTTGCAGCTCATTTAGTGGAAGAGCAATGGACTCTTGGACGTAGGGTTCAGCTATATCCCAGAATACCTTTCAGGAGAGGTTGTGTTTGAATCTTATCACAAGCACACAAGCTGTGAAAGACATGACAAAATATTGAGGTGGTCTAATTCAGAATCTGCAGACCATGGCAAGTTAGCCCTGTGAGAGATGAGGTTTAAGCATTGCAGGGAGATTTAGCTATTCAACACATTACTATTTAAAGGGACACAGTCAACTTGAAGATTTGTCTGAAAATTCTGTATCTGTTGTAGTTACAAGTAACACCCAAGGTGAAAACATTAAGTGGGAAAAAATTCAGATTTTTTATTTTGTGCATTGGACAGTATTGTGTGTCAAATTAATGTCACTTTTTCCTCTCTATCGTCATTTAGGCTGAGATTTTGGCAACCCAGCTTCCATTCGATTTCAAATTCCTTTAGGCACCTTTAAAAAAATATATATATGACCCTTAGTCATTTTCTCCATTGCTGAAAAGACATCAACAACAAGTGATCAGAAAAACCTTTAACACTTTTTAATTGGTTTGGGGGTTTAATTTTAGTGTTTATTTTAGGGCTGTCGATTAATCACAGTTAATTCATGCGATTAACTCAAAAAAATTAATCGAGATTAATTGTAGTTCTAATCTCACTGTTTAACAATAGAATACCAATTGAAATTCACTAAATATTTTGGATGTTTTTCTACATTTTCAAATATATTGATTTTGGTTACAGCACAAAATACAAAATGTACAGTACTCACTTTATATTACTTTTATTACAAATATTTGCACTGTAAAAATTATAAAAGAAATAGTATTCTTCAATTCACCTCATACAAGTACCATAACGGTACCTCAAACAACTACCATACAATCTCTTTATCACGAAAATGCAACTTACAAATGTAGATTTTTTTTGTTACTGTAGTGGTGCACGTGGCCCACTCTAGCAGGGGGTGGGGTAGAAGCAGCCAGGGAGGCTGTGGAAACCTGCAGCTAATTAGGGTGAGGCTTGTTAGGAGGCAGCTGCTGGGGCAGCCCAGATATAAGGAGCTGCCCAGCAGAGTGAAGGAGAGTCTCTCCCTGACAAGCAAGAGAGGAGGACTGGCTCCCAGGGAGAGCACCTGAGATAGAGCAGTGCTGAACAGGCTCCAGGGGAGCGGAGGGTGAGCTCTGGCCTGTTACCTGCTAGGCTGCAGGCCCCTGGCAGAAAGGGCCCAGAAGGTGCAAGGGCCAAGGGGAAGTGGCCAAGGGATGATAGGCAGACAAGGGGAGAGAAGGAGGGCAGAGAGGCTGCCACTAGAGGGTTCCTGGGACAGGACCCAGGCTCCCCCCCACCCCTTCCCTCTTGCACTGCACCTGGTCACGGAAGAGCATGGCCAATACAGATTGTAACTTGCCCCTGAAGTGAGAGGCTAGACTTTGGGTTGTGGTTGGCCCCTGGGGTGGGTGCAAGCCAAAGGACTGCTGTGACCCCCGGAAGGTGGGGTGAGAAAGAAGTAGTGGGCACTGCTGGAGAGCAGTGTCCTGAAGAGGACACCACCAAGCGGGGGAGCAACGCGGGTCTGAAACAGCGGAGTAGAGCAGACAACTGGCAGGACACCACCCACAGAGGACACTCCAGAGCTGGACTGAGCTAATTCCCGGAGCAATCAGCAGGAGGCGCCAGCGGTGATGAGTCCTGACCCTGTTACAGTTACATAACTGCACTCAAAAACAAAACAATGTAAAACTTTAGAGCCTACAAGTCCACTCAGTCCTACTTCTTGTTCAGCCAATCTTTAAGAGAAACAAGTTTGTTTACATTTACAGGAAATACTGCTGCCTGCTTCTTATTTACAATGTTACCTGAAAGTGAGAACAGATGTTCACATGGCACTTTCGTAGCCGGCATTGCTAGGTATTTAGGTGCCAGATGCCCTAAAGATTCATATGCCCTTCATGCTTTAGCCACCATTGCAGAGGACATGTTTCCATGCTGATGATGTTCATTAAAAAAATAGTGTGTTCATTAAATTTGTGACTGAACTCCTTAGGGGAGAACTGTGTGTCTCCTACTCTGTGTTTTCACTGCAAATCTGACCAAATGCAAAGATGGTACCAAAGTACCTTCCAGCAGCTCCCATTGGCCTGGAGCAGTGAACGGCAGCCAGTGGGAGCCGCAATCGGCCAAACCTGCAGACGCGGCAGGTACGCAAGCCGGCCTGGCCCGCCAGGGGCTTTCCCTGCACAAGCGGCGGAACAAGTTTGGGAACCACTGCTCTAAAGTTCTAGGTTGTTTTGTTTTTGAATGCAGTTATTTTTTGTACATAATTCTACATTTGTAAGTTCAACATTCATGATAAAGAGATTGCACTATGGTACTTGTATTAGGTGAATTGAAAAACACTATTTCTTTTATTATTACAGTGCAAATATTTATAATAAAATAAATATAAAATGAGCACTGTACACTTTGTATTCTGTGTTGTAATTGAAATCAATATATCTGAAAATGGAAAACATCCAAAATATTTATATAAATAGTATTCTATTATTTAACAGCACGTTAAATTACGATTAATTTTTTAATTGCTTGACAGCCCTAGTGCATTTTTATTATGCATTATTTAAAAGGGTGCTCTGTTAGAAAATGGTACCAGAGCAGGGCTATGACTTGAGCCTTCAGGCCATAATTATTGCAGTATTACTAACAAAACCCCATGTGAAACCTTGCACAGGGCAATGCTTAATGACATTTTATTCCACCTAAACCTCAGTTTAAACTTGGAACAAATTGTGCTGAGTTAATTTACTAATGAACTCATTAACAGAGTAATTTGGACAAGAGTTTGTTACAAAAGTATCCTTGTTTAGAAAACAACCCTCATATTCTTGACAGTAATTCTAGAGAGTGCATTAAGGTTAAATGATGGTAAAACACTTGTAACAGATAAATAGAAGATAATGTATTTCATTACCTTCAGTGTCTGATACCATAAGCTAATTTTAACTTAATCAAATTAACAATGATAAGAAAACACTTCATAAAAGAGTTAAATGCTTTTCGTTCCCCTTCATCACAGTTTTTCTCCTTTAAGTTAATTTTCACAGTGGACCAATAAGGTTGCATAGAAGAGTATCTTAAAATATTCCCTCCAATCACAACTGTGGTTCTTAAACCTGCAATGCGCAATTCCATATTCTTCACTCACACCACGCTGTATTTGAAGAAAATCCCAGGCATGTTAGCCAAGGCTGTAGCAGGCTCATCAGAACTGGTCCAAAATTTTCCAGTGGAAAGCCTTCCTTGTTGGAAAATGGCGTTTTGTTGAAACCAAAACTTCCTGTGGCAATGTGTTGATTTTAAAAAAACTTTTATATATGGAGCTGTTGTGATTGACCCAAAATGATTTTTCTTCCAGTAATTTCATTTCATGGGCTATTTAGAAAGCCTTTAGTTTTGTTTAGATTCAGAATGAAAGTAGTTTCAAAAGATCACAGAATTTCCCATGAAACAAACTCTGATTCCCACACAGTTCTACTCAACCACCTCTACCTGAGGCCCAGTCATCACTAGAGAGGAACATATTGAGAGGATGTGGATTACATATGGCTTCAAAGTACGTTTACATGGTAAAGTACTGTAGAAGGTAAATTAACTTGACTTGATAATAATGTGACCTACACATTTGGACACTCAAAGAGGCACACCTATGTGCCTAACAGCATGGATTGAATAGGCACTGAGCCCAAAAGTAGAAACTTTAGATCCACACTCAAACTCTTCCCATGTTTGGTGGTGTTCAGATATAGATATTTGATACAGGATTTGGATATCAACTGGGATGTTGGGGAGAGTCTAGTAGTTAAGTGCAGAAGAGCCCATTTGAGGAGCCAAGTACGGGATCTGTGTTCCTAAATCAGGTGTCCAAGTACTTTTTTCTGCATACACATGGAGGAAAAAATATATGGGTAAGTGTTTTAATTTGTGTACATACTGTGCAAGTTTTTTTTTAAAGTTTGTAATAATTATTAATTAAGTAAAAACATTTCTCCTTTTAGCCCAGATTAAGAAAGATGCATTTTATGCAGAATATCAGAGGTTGTATCGCCAAATAGAAACTGAAAGGCAAGGTGACAATTTCTGGCCAGTGTTGATTGATAGTTTGTTCTCTGACCAGCAAAAAAGAGAAAAAGATGTAACTGCTGCAATTACAGGCATATATAGTGATGAACCCAAGAATACTCAAAGCTGAATTGTATACCAGCTTCAAGCTGAAGTATACACCAGCCTCTCAACCAAGGACTGCAATCAGTTTGATGCTGTTATTGGTTTGATTTGCTGACATTATTCCCAATATAAAGCATTATTATAACTGAAAAACAAGTCACTTTCAGAAGAAACATCTTTTAGTGGACAAAAAGAACTGGCTTCAGCAGTAGGTGCTGCAAAGGTACCAATAGAAAAGATTTACTCAGTTCTTTGTCTGGTCAAATTGGCTATCAATAACACACAGTACAGGCTCCCCTCTGCCTTTTTGCTAACAAATATTCATGCAGCATTTGCCAGTCTACTTCATTCGTCGTGAGGGATTTATCACTCAGCTTTAAGGGCAGTAATAATAATAGAAAATATAATTTGTACTTGAGATACCATTGATTTCAACTGGAGCTGTTGAAAGTAATCTAAAAGTCATATTTATATGTTGCAGAATTGGGCACAGGAGAACTGAGGCATCCAAAATTAGTGGACATTGAAATTTCTGGCATAAGTAGCTTGTTTTCACACAGAAAGGCTGTGCCAGAGGAAGAAATAGAACAGGGTGCTCTTGACACCTCATCATGTGCTTCAGAGAGATTGAGTGCACTCCAGTGACAGTTCATTTCCATACCTTTCTACACTCACTTCTGGCAGCTGGAAATATGAAAGCTACAGTGCATGTAGTCAGAGGAAGGATGGCCTTGTTGCTGAAACACAGGAAACAGCAAGTAGGGAGCTGGGAGGGGAATGGTTGGGAAAGTAGTCAAGGAGCTGAAGTAAGCTCTCAAAAAGGAACCTCTGTTTAGATAGCAGGGCAGGGGGAAGAACAGCTACGCTGCTGTTGTCTCCCACTATTAGACATTAACAAAATGAGAGACCTCAGTGAAAGGAAGCTCTGAAATTCCTCTCTGATAACCAGCTTCTTAGCTCCATCCTACACTGTTTATCCCAAACCATCGAGAGTGTGAACTTGCTCATATTGTGGGAGTTAAAGGTACAAGCAGGTAAGTATTTGAGGTGGGTGGGAAACAGTTTTTCCACCTAGTGAAAATATGAAATTTCTAAAATCTCTCATTATGCATCAGGATGAAACCAACATCTTCTGAAAAGTTTCACCAACACCCCTCCCCCCCCCACACACACACACGAGGCCCACCGCAAAATAGCCAGCAACCTGCAGCACAATAGCTATGCCAACCTAGTCCCGGGTGGAAATGCAGCTGGTTTGATGGAAGAATGATTCCATAGACCTGGCTCCCATCATTCAGGGAGGTGTAGTTCCTACAGTGACTGAAAAGCCTCTTCCGTTGCCATAGTAAGCATCTACATTACAATGCTACAGTGGCATAACTGCAGTGCTATATTTGTGCCACTATAGGGCCCATACTGTAGACACAGAAAATTGCCCTAGATATTGGGATATTGGCTATTCCAGGGCAGGTTCTCTGTCTCCCCCCATGCCCCCATACAATGAATAGGGAGACAGATGCCTCAGAATGGGATTTACAACAACCAGCACACTCTAGGCTATCCCCCTAAGCTAACCAATTGGAGATGCCAAGGTGAGGGATCTCTCTTAGGCCCTGTCCCTCACAGGATGTTCAGTACCCACATCTGGGCTCTAGGAAGATGCCCCCCACTGCTTGGTATTCTCGGGTGCAAACTTTCTCTTGGCATTAGGTGGCACTGGAAGAGGAATTCCCTCATGTCTTTTTATCCCAGTGGATACGGTATTCATGGGGGATGTGGGAGACTCCTGGTTCAAGTCCTCCTCCACCTGAGTGGGAGAGGGGATTTGAATAAGGATCTGCCACCTCCCAGGTGAGTGGGTTATAGGATATTCTGGTGAGGGGCTCTGTCAATGTGTCCTGCTCCAATGTAGATAAATAAGTATTTTAAAAAGTCATTGGTGTGGGGGGACTGGATCTTGTATCTCCCACCTCCCAGATGAGTGCTCCAATCACCAGGCTCTTTCTCACACTTGCTCTGATTCTCTCTGGCCCAATGATTCTTTCATTATTTATCCAGAGTGGAACAGCTTCAACAGGAGACACTGAGGGGAGCCCACATCAGTATATATCTTGTAGCCCTGTGGATAGGGCACTCACCTGAGAAGTGACAAATCCCTGTTCAAATCCCTTCTCCCCATCAAAGGGAAGAAGGACTTGAACCAGGGTCTTCCACATCCCAGGTGAATACACTAGGCACTCTACATGCTTACCAGATCTGGCCTCACAGGTAAGTTAGGCAGAAGAACGCCTATCTTTCCCTGGCTCAAGCATCACTAGGAGGCTTAGGTGTCCAGATGCCTGGCACGGGGCTGTAGTTTGCACACTCAGAAGCAGAAACATAGGTGCCAAGGTAACAGTGCAAAAATGTAGGCGCTGAGTGATTTTAGGTACCTGCAGGGTTTGGCAATAGCTGAGTTGGGTTTTTTATTAATCCCACTGGGATTTAAGGTTGGGATTCTGAAAGTGGTAGTTAGGCACCTGAGTCTTTTTAGGAATTTAGCCCAACACTGTCATTAGCTATGTTGCCCTGAGTAAAGTTCTTATTCAGCTGAGTCAGCTGTTTCCCTACACGTTCCCTACATTATTGGGGACAGTCTTTCAACTAATTACGTTTAGGGAGATACACTTCTGTTAGAGCAGATAAACCGAGATACTCATTTGTATACATCACAGTGGAACAAGTCTTCTAAAGATATCAATTTGACAAACAATATTAGATCATTATGAGGAGGCAAGATTAGATCTGATAACAAACAGTGACGAGCCATAATTGCCTATGGCTGTCAAAGTAACATCAGCATTAGATTTTCTATCAAAAGTATAATTTGAAACAGCCAGGGATGGCTCAGATGTATTTATCAGTGTACAGATGCATTTCCAAGGAAGATTTAGAGCTAAAGCAGTAACTTGTTAATTTATTACATACAGTAAATGGAATTTCCATCTGTTCTTGCTGCACTTAATTGTAGATGAATTGCAACTAAAAGATCTCCGGAACAAAAAACCCGAATCAAGCAAAACATTTAAACATGCTTAACTTCAGGTGTGAGAGTAGAAGTAGAAGTATTCACATGCTTAAATGCTTTGGTGGAGAAGGACCAAAACCCTATTCTACAAAAATGGGCCAAAATCAGAACATGGAAAATAAAGATGAGGTGTGTTCAGGTCAAGTTCAGACCCAGGCTCTAATCTGGCTCTAATCCTGCAACTGGATCCACTAGGGTGGGCCCCTGTGCCTGTATGGAGCTCCATTAAATCAGACTCCATGCGAGTATAAGGGTAAATGCTAATGGAGCCTTCCTGGCTCAAGCCCACCTGTATCTGGGAAAGAGCAAAAGTGTTCACGCCACAAATATGACAACAATCTTAGCCTCCTAGCAGCAAAATTGGCTCACAGTTAAATTTAATCTCATGCCCAACAAAAGTTGGACATTATAACAGCTCATATCAAATTTGTCAAGTTTCCTAAACACTAGATTTTGCATTGAAATAATGGAAGGGGAAAGGGACAGTTTCACATAACTTGGTTGTTGAGCACACCAAGCTCAGGGCATGTAGGGGCTTTCTAGGGGAAGTGTTTGTTCTGAACTGTCTCTAACATTTACCCAATAAACCAAATGTAGATAGAAATTGAGTTATTCTAATATTTTCCATACTATTTGGCAAACTTCATTTAGTTATGTGCTAGCCTAGAGGCAGCATAACAGCTGCTAATGGACATAGCCAAGGATCCATATGGTGCTGTTAGAGGGTTTTTCCATGGCTTAACATCTAGATCCTCTGAAAGTCAATTTGTTAAATAGCTTGCAGATGAATAAAAACAAAACACAAGAATGGAGACTTTGCATTAAAATTCCAATGTAATAACTTTAAAAAGTCCTACGTTTTAACTTACCTAGACCTTATATGAATATATAATGGGAGAAGACATTTCTTATTTTAACCAACATATATTGAAGACATGTCTGCACTACCACTTAGGTTGGAAAAATTTGTGTCACTCAGGGGTGTGAAAACACACACCCCTGATTGACAGATAGTTTTGCTAGCATAAGTGCTTGTGTGCATAGCTACCGCTGCTCATTTAGATGGTTTTATTATGTCAACAGGACAGCTCTCCCCCATTGGCATAGAGCAGCTACTGGAGGGATCTTACAGTGGCACAACTGTCTCTGTACAGCTGTGCTGCTGTAAGATCACTAGTGTAGACAGGTCCTCTCAGAGGTCCAGAAAGGCCCGGGCCACTTCCAGCTTTAGAGGCCCCTAGCCATAATAAAAATTGATGACACATGGTGCCATCAGAACCGATATTTTAATTAAACTTGGTCATATTAAAGCGTTTAAAATGTTCATAAACTATATCAGTTAACAAAAAAATTGTCTTTTACCAAATCACAACTCTCATTTGCTTAAATTTGCAGCTCTAAGCTGAGAGTGTGTGTTACATTTTGGTTCGATAGGGATGTGCATAAAAACAAGTTACAAAACTTATCAAACGCCAAAAAATTAACAAGTGTTAAAATTTGAGGCCCTGTTGAGCTTGAGGCCCAGGCCAAACAGCCTTCCTGGCCCCACCTCTGATTGGTCTTGCGCATAGACATGGCCTCAGTATATTAATTAGACAAATGACAGAGTGCATGTATGGGGAAATGTACATCCCCAGGTGGGTTTGATATTACTATTGTATTTCACTTTTCCCAGACGGGTGGATCATGCCTCAATCCTGGTTAACATTCAGGTTGCATCATGCACTGGCACAAGTGAAGGAGAAGGAGAAGAAGAAAACCTTGTCTTAGTTCTTCAAAGCTGTTCAAATACATAAACAGAAGACATTGAGAAACATGCAGGGCGCTAATGTAAGGGCAGTAACCCATTCAGTGACCACTGATATGCAAAAACATTTGGAACACTTAAAAGGCTGTTCACCAAAAAGGAGTAAATGTTCCATGTGCAGTATCATTCCAGCAAAAGACAACCAGACACAATCATATATGCCATCCCGGTCCCAAAAGGAGATTAGATACAGTGGCCTAGATTCTCCTCAGAGCCAGACCACTTTGTGTTGTGCTGCCACCACGAAGTGACCCCCAAAGCCAACTCAACCAGTAACGAGAATGTGAGATTCTCAGAAGGTAAAGAGCTGTCATAGTGATGTGTATGTTACCCCATGCTTTGTGGCCAGTTTAGGGAACCATGACTTTCCTATACCCCTCAACTCTACAGGGTGCTCTGATTTATATAGGGGTTTTGGCTCAGTGCACAACAAGCTCAAGGTCAGGAGAGCCATCTTTACACTCAAACCCCAACACTCCCCTACACCTGCTCACCTCTTTCTCCTTAAGACATGCGTAACTGTTTGCAGGACTCAGGCCTTAAAATATGAGGGGAGAAACAAAATATGTTTACATCCTTGGAATCTTTACCCTGTAAGCTCTGTATCAGAGATTTCTTCACATACAGCAAAAATTCAGGTTTAGAAAAGGTGTAACTG
This sequence comes from Trachemys scripta elegans, assembly GCF_013100865.1. Taxonomy (NCBI): domain Eukaryota; kingdom Metazoa; phylum Chordata; order Testudines; family Emydidae; genus Trachemys; species Trachemys scripta. Next base: position 57,804,425 of record NC_048307.1, on the reverse strand, counting down.
TGAAACAAACACTAGAGATGATGGCCTTTTTTATCTCTAGGGTTATTGCTTTTTTATGTAATAAGTCAGAAGAAAATATAGCGAACTCTCCTTTCAAACACAGACAATAAGGTGCTAATTTCTGCACAGCACCTGCCTGCACTTCAATAGTCACACTGTTCGATCTATCACTCTGAAGCAGCCCTTGCAAACTGTCACTGCTGGGTTATGAATTAAGCTCTCTGTGATTTAGGATTGGCAGCAGCTATTTCCGGTGATCTTGAAGACCTGCAACAATAAATTTGAAGTGTCCGGCAGGTATTCAGGGAAAGACCCCATTGGAGGGGAAAAAATAGATCTCAGAACCTGCACAACTCAAAAGCTTTGAAGAGTATCCAGGGAAAAAAGCAGCAAGAATCACCTTGGTAAGTTTCTCAAAAAAAAAAAACCAAAAAAAAAAAAACCAAAAAAAAACAAAAAAACCACTAGTGTCTTCCCCTCTAGTAAAATTATCACACTACCTGCACATTTCCTCAGACCTTGCTCTGCTCTAACAGACCGGCATACCATTGGGAAGAGGCTGGGGGCTCTTGCGCCCCCCCTTCCTGAATTTCGTACCCAGAGGTCTGCTCACAGCGCATGCCCTAGCCCCAGCCAGAGCTCTTACCTGCAGCACTGCTTGAGTGTGATATGTGATGAGTTCTATGCTGCTCCCAGCTTCGACCCTTGGAGGGAGGAGTTTATTTATAAACAGAGACAGGGTGATTAAGATAACAAAAGGCTTGTCATTAAATTAAATTAAGGATCATTAGATGATCCTGAAAGCTTTGCCATGCACTCCAGTTAAAAGATAGGAAACAAAGGGTAGGAATAAATGGTCAGTTTTCAGAATGGAGAGAGGTAAATAGTGGTGTTCAACATATTCATAAATGATCTGCAAAAAGGGGTAAACAGTGAGGTGGCAAAATTTGCAGGTGATAGAAAATTACTCAAGATAGTTAAGTCCAAAGCTGACTGCAAAGTGTTACAAAAGGGATCTCACAAAACTGAGTGACAGGGCAACAAAATTGCAGATGAAATTCAATGTTGATAGATGCAAAATAATGCACATGGCAAAATAGAATCCCAACTATACATACAAAATGATGGGGTCTAAATTAGCTGTTATCCATTAAGAAAGATCTTGGAGTGATTGTAGATAGTTCTCTGAAAACATCTACTTAATGTGCAGTGGCAATCAAAAGAGCTAACAGAATATTGGGAATCATTAAGAAAGGGATAGATAATAAGACAGAAAATATCATAATGCTTCTATACAAATCCTTGGTATAGCTGCATCTTGAATATTGTGTGCACATCTGGTCACCCCATCTCAAAAAAGATATATTAGAATTGGAAAAGGTTCAGAGAAGGGCAACAAAAATGACTTAGGGGTATGGAACAGCTTCCATATGAGGAGAGATTAAAAAGATTGGGACTTTTCAGCTTAGAAAAAGAGGTGACTAAGAAGGGTTATGATAGAGGTCTATAAAATCATGAATGGTGTGGAAAAGTTGAATAAAGAAATATTATTTACTCCTTCACATAACACAAGAACTAGAGGTCACCCAATGACATTAATAAGCAGCAGATTTAAAAACAATCAAAAGGAAGTATTTCTTCATCATCAACCTGAGGAACTCTTCCAGGGTATGTTGTGAACTCCAAAACTATAAGAGTTCAAAAAAGAACTGTTTGCGACATGCAGGAGGCACTGGGAGGGAGGGGGAGGAGTGGAATCAGGATGCACTCAGGAGAGGGGGCGGAATCATGTCTGGGGCCACCGGCCCCACTGATCAACTCCTCACCCCCAGTGCCTCCTGCATGCCGCAGAACAGCTGTTCAGCAGCATGCAGGAAGTACTGGAAGGGAGGGGAAGGAGTGGGGATGGGGCAGGCTCGGGGGAAGAGGTGGAAAGAGGCAGGAAAGAGAAGGGGAAGAGGTGGCGTGGGGGGAGGAAGAGGTGGGGTGGAGGTAGGGCTTTAGGGAAAAGGGTGGAGTGGGGGCAAGGCCTGAGGCTGAGCAGGGTGCTTTTGTGGGGGGGGTGGGGTCCGCAAAAATTCTAAAATAAAAATGGGGTCCTTGGATTATTAAAGTTTGAGAACTACTGGTTTAAAGGTATTTCTGACTGGCTAAATGAAAGATTTTCATTAAAAATAACTTTTATATCTCTGGCTTTAGCATGGTCTTGGTAGGTTTTTTTTTTTTATATCCTCCAAATTTTACTACTTCTGATTAGCTGGCAAGTACACTAGGGGACATTTGAATATCAGGTACTGTACTTTTTTCCTTAACTTGGCTTATCCCTCAGCACAAAGAACATACTTTGCACCACTTGCTTAACTTGTGGTGTATTGGGAGCAGTTGCATTGATTTACAAGCAATGCAAACTGCTAAGGGACAGCACCAAGGAAGGAGTATTTTTTGCCTCCCCAGATAGAGAAACAGAACGTTCTCTCATTGGTTTTCCCACAGTGGTCATTCAAATAGCAGTGAAAACAGTACACTGCTCCCACTGTATTAGCAGTTCAATTCCTTATCAGAGAGAGTCTGCACCTAAACCCAGGTCTCCCACACAAAATGTCATCCTGCATTGAAAATTAGAAATTAAACATGGAAAAGGCATAGAAGAGCATCTTGTTCATCCTTCTGCTAGGGCAGAATTATCATCTTCACTATGGCCCCAAGCCAACAAAGCACTTATGAATGGACATAATTTAAGTATGTTAATAGAACCATGGCAACTAAGTATCCCCCAATAGTGCTGCCTGAAACCAATGGGACTACTCCCATGCCTAAAGTTACACATACACTTAAATGTTTTGCAGGATTGAAGACTATATTGTTGATGGTTTACTTCTAGTCTATTTCAAAGAATTGTGAACTGAGAAGAATTTTCTCAATTAGGAACAAGTTAGGAAACAAAAAGAGATTTCGCTGTTTTCCCCCTTTGTTGTACTTCTATCTATAGAGCAAATACAGAGCAAATACAATAATTAGTAAAGACTCCAAATGTTGCATCAGAATGACAAACCCCATCCATAATATTGCACACACATTTAAAGTAGTCTTATTACCACCAGTTGCATTCAGGATACTGTACAGACACAGAGAAAGACCTGGTACTAAATTGTTTACAGTTAAGGCTGCGATTCTGTCATGGAAGTCGTGGATTCCATGATGTTCCATGACCTCCGTAACTTTCGCAGCTGCGATGGCTGGTGCGGCTGATCCCGGGGCCAGCTGCTTGGGCGCCTCCTAGCCAGTCGCACCAGCCACTGCTTGGGCAGACAAAGGGTGGGAGAAAGCAAGCATTATCATTTCTGTTTTACAGATAGAGTACTAAAGCAGAGATGATTAAGAGATGTGTCCAAGGTCACACAGGGAATCTAGGGCAAAGCCAAGATTTGAACCCAGATCTCCAAAGGCCTTAGAGAGTGCCTTAAACGCAAGACCATCCTTTCTCCCTACATTCTTTTTAATGCAAAGTTCACATACTGTACAGAACAGAACTCTTGCATAAATCCTGGATAATATGATTCATAGAATATACTGCAAGCAACATGATAAAGAAAATGACAGAACAGCCCAAATTCCCATATGGAAAGACCGTTACCAGTGGTGCAGATGCATATAACCCCTGTAAAGCAACGAAGTCATTTGGAGCTTGCTTTCTTGTTTTGACAATTCCTTCACCCTCACCTTTTATGGATAAATTATGAACAGCAAAGTCTATTGAACACAAGAAAGATCTACATTTCTTTCTTGATATGCAACAGTGACACCATATGGATGGAAAATAAAGGTAGGATGAAATTAACTCCGTGTGACTCAAACTTGTATTTGAGAGTTGATTTTCTACCTAAATACCAACTTTGTAAATAAAATAAAAGAGGGATTATTGATCTGTGGATTTAAAAAAAATTGATTATTGACTAAAGTTTAAAAATAAAAAACTGCAGTGTAGGAGGCTAAAAAGCTAATGTCTTTCATTGTTATTTTTCTCTTTTTATTAAAGAATAGCTTCCTAGGCTGACTGAATCTTTTGTTCCATCCTTGACATATTCTGACTGACCTAAAGCCAGGATAATCAGTACTTGTCTACACTTACAGCACTGCAGCTGTGCCACTGTAGCACTTACTGAAGATGCTACATATGCTGACGGGAAAGCTTCTCCCTGGGAGACGAAGTTCTAGGAACATAAGTTTGTACCATAGAGGAGGGCTCAGACTAGGAACTGGAGAGCAGAATCCTGGAATTATGCACCCAATTTAAACACTGACATCCCTGCTGTTCAGTTTTTCTCTAGCACTGTCACTTTGCCACAGCTACTGGCCCTGCCCATCCTGACTTTAGACCAGGGGTCGGCAACGTTCGGCACGCGGCTCGCCAGGGTAAGCACCCTGGCAGGCCGGGCCAGTTTTATTTACCTGCTGACGCGGCAGGTTCGGCCGA